>NW_012274414.1:0-1147 GCF_000151885.1 Dipodomys ordii
AAAGGAGGAGGCTACAATGCTTGATAAGAAATGTACTCATTATCTTGCCCATGTAATTGTAACCCCTCTGTACAGTATTTTCACAATAAAAAATTTAAATAAATCAGTATATAGAGATTATAAAATGTGGACATTTTGAAAAGAAATAATTGTTCATAGTTACTAATTTTCTTTTAGATCCTCATAGTTTTGCTGCTGTATCACTAATACGTTAAACAACCTATCATTTATAATTTTGCATAATGCTTTTCAATTTTTTAACATAAATATTTTGTGTAGAACCTGGTATATAGTGAAAACATTGTTATGAACTTGAGCAAATTAATGGATATTGCTATTGTGTATGGTGCATGTTGAATAGCATGTTTCTTTTTTTCTAGAAGTTTGGTGTATTTTGTTAAGCAAATACACTATAATTGTATAAACCTTTTCAAGTTCTCTACTATTTAAGTATTTTCTAGTACTTTTCCATACAACTAAGTTGATGAGCATTTACATGTTCAGTGCTTTCTGCCTCTAATGTTGTTTTGTCATGTTTGTGGTAGATATTTTGAACCTATAAATCTACAAGTAAAACATTGGGTGGTATGCAAGTAGTCACAAATGAATAGTATGATCTTTTAGAAAGACAAGGTCAAAGCCCAACAAAATCAACAGCAAGAAATGGATACATCCAGGAATGGGAATGTGGCTAAGAGGAGAGGGGTAGGCCAACGAAAGAGTCAAGGGGAGAGAATGCAGTAAAGAATTCATTGTAGATAAAGGAAACTATGTTTCTTTGAGTCTGGCTTACTTCACTTAATATAATTTTTTCCAAGTCTTTCCATTTCCTAACAAATGGAGTAGTGTCATTCTTTCTGATGGAGGTATAGAATTCTGTTATATAAATATATATACACATATATCACACACATATATACACACACATATCACATTTTCTTGATCCATTCATCTGCTGAGGGGCATTTGGGTTGGTTCCATGTCTTAGCTATGATGAATAATGCTGAGATAAACATAGTTGTGCTGATAGCTGTAGTGTGGTCTTGTTTGTGGTCATTTGGGTAAATGCCCAAAAGTGGGATTGCTGGATTATAGGGGAGCTCTATGTAGAGTCTTTTGAGGAGCCTCCATACTGCTTTCCAAAGTG
>NW_012274415.1:0-1607 GCF_000151885.1 Dipodomys ordii
CTTGAGCTGAAGAGCTGAGGGACAGCGCCCAGGCCCAGAGTTCAGGCCCCACGACTGGACCCAAAAAAAAATTCAATAAAAATTATTTTTTAAAATCTAAATGTGAGCCGGGCGCCAGTGGCTCATGCCTGTAATCCTAGCTACTCAGGAGGCTGAGATCTGAGGATCGCAGTTCAAAGCCAGCCCGGGGAGGAAAGTCTGTGAGACTCTCTCTCCAATAAACCACTCAGAAAACCATGGTGCTGTGGCTCAAGTGGTAGAGCGCTAGCCTTAAACAAAAAGAACTCAGAGACAGTGCTCAGGACCAGAGTCAAGTTCCAGAACTGGCAAAAAAATAAAATTAAATGTGCAGAAAGGGGAACTGTGACTCAAGTGGTAGAGTGCTAGCCTTGAGCACAAAAACTCAGGGACAGCAACACCTAGGCCCTAAGTTCAAGCCCCAGGACCAGCCAAAAAAAAAAAAGAAAATAAAGAAATGTGCAAAAGATTTTAACAGTTCTGTAACAGAAGAGGAGGAAACATGTAGCCAAAAATTAGGGAAACTATACTAATAACCACATTAATTACTGGAAAAGTGCTAATTAAGTCTATTGTATAATTTCACACTCACTGATGATAAAAAAAATGAGTGATTGCCAAATTCTAGTGGCTCACACCTATAATTTTAGTTACCCAGTAGGTTGAGATCTGAAGATACTTGTTCAAAGATAGTGTAGGCAAAAAAGTCCATGAGACTCTTACCTCTAACCAGCAAAACACTGGAAGTGGAAATGTGCCAGCCTTGAGTAAAAACAAACAAGAGCTGAAGGCCCTGAGTTTAAACCCCAGTACAGGCACCAAAAAAAAGTGAGAGCTGGGCCTTGTGGCTCATACCTTTAATCACAGTTACTCAATGGGTTAGATCCGAGGAGCAGGGTTTGAAGCCAGCCAAGACAGGAAAGTGTGTGAGACTCTTATCTCCAATAAACCACAAGTGGTTTATTGGAAGTGGTGCTGTGGCTCACAGTGGTAGAGAGGGGGCTGGGAAGGTGGCTCAGTGGTAGAGCATTTGCCTTGCATGCATGAGGCCCTGGGTTCAATTCCTCAGCACCATATAAGCAGAAAAAGCCGGAAGTGGCGCTGTGGCTCAAATAGAAGAGCGCTAGCCTTGAGCTGAAGAGCTGAGGGATAGTGCCCAGGCCCAGAATTCAGGCCCATGACTGACAAAAAAAAGTGGTAGAGATAGCCTTGAGCAAAAAGCTCAGGACAGCGGTGCCCAGGCCAAAAAAAAAAAAAAGTGGACAATATGGAGTTTGAGGGTGCAGATCACTGGATTCTCTTACTTATTGCTAAAAGGAGTGTAATTTGGTATCTTTTTGAATAGTTTGGCAGAATCCTGGCAAGGTAAACTTTTTACATGTCCTATTATACAGCAGCTGTATTCCTAGGTATATAATTAGAACAATGGCTATGTTTGGGCAGCAGGAGATGTACAAGAATATTCACTGTTCAAGTGCTGGAGGAATATCAGTACCAAATTTCAAACTCTACTATAAAGCCATAGTAATCAAAACAGCTTGGTACTGGCACAAGAACAGACCTCAGGACCAATGGAATAGAATTGAAAA
>NW_012274416.1:0-1097 GCF_000151885.1 Dipodomys ordii
CTCTACCACTTGAGCCACAGCACCACTTCTGGCTTTTTTCTTTTTGCTTATGTGGTGCTGAGGAATCGAACCCAGGGCCTTGAGCATGCAAGGCAAGTGCTCTACCACTGAGCCACCTTCCCAGCCCCTAAACCTTTATTTTTAAGCGTACAAATAATCATCATATATACTTATGAGGTACATTACGATGTTCTGAAACATACATACAAAGTGCAATGGCAAAATTCAGTTAACTGACATGCATTATCTCATCTACTTAACATTTTTAAGGTGAGAACACAAAATCTGTTTTTGTTTTTTGCTGATGCCAGGATCTGAACTCAGGGCCTTATTAAGGCTAACTCCAACCATGTCTCCAGCTCTGCTTTTTGCCAGTTATTTTAGAGAAGGGAATCTAGTGAACTTTCTGCTTGGACTGGCTTTGAACTACAAATCTCTGGACCTCTGCCTCCTGAGTAGCTAGGATTATAAGCATGAGACACTAATATCTGGCTTAAAATCTCTTTTTAGCAATTTTCAAATACATAGTATATTCTTAATTAAAGAAGTTATGTTGTACATAGATCTCTCAAACTTATAATTGAAAAATTTTATCCTTTAATCAACATATCCCCAAATTCCAAATTAATTTTATTTTGTTTTATTTTTTGGGGGTATCTGGTCGTGGGGCCTGAACTCTGGGCCTGGGCACTGGCCCTCAGCTCTTCAGCTCAAGGCAAGTGCTCTACCACTTGAGCCACAACGCCACTTCGGGCCTTTTTTTTTCTGCTTATGTGGTGCTGAGGAATCGAACCCAGGGCCTCATGTATGCAAGGTAAGTGCTCTACCTCTGAGCCACCTTCCCAGCCCTCCAAATTAATTTGAACAAAGCAGTTCTAATGAAAAATCTAAATTAAAAATTTTCCAGAACAACTTTTGACAATGTTCTATATGAATGTTAAATTAAGTACTTCTATTTCTTTTATAAACACACTCATATTGGCAGGGTATTCATGCCTATAATCCTAGTTACACAGAAGACTAAGATCTGAGGATCGTAGTACAGGCCAGTCTGGGCAGAGAAGTCCTTGAGACTTTTTTTTTTTTTGGCGGGGGGG
>NW_012274417.1:0-3334 GCF_000151885.1 Dipodomys ordii
CTTTCTTTCTTTCTTTCTTTCTTTCTTTCTTTCTTTCTTTCTTTCTTTCTTTCTTTCTTTCTTTCTTTCTTTCTTTCTTCCTTGTATTGAGGCTTGAAATCAGGGAATAGGTGCTATCCCTTAGCTTTATGTTCCCCTCAGGGCTGACAATCTGCCACTTGAGCCGCATCTTCATTTTCAGCTTTTTGTTCTGATGATTATATGAAGTTAAGAATCTCACAGGCAAACAAAGGAGGAGGCAATAATGCTGGCTAAGAAATGTACTCATTACCTTGCTCATGTAACTGTAACTCCTCTGTACAGTATTTTCACAATATAAAAAAGAATCTCACACGCTTTCTTTTGCTGTCCAGGCTGGCTTTGAACTGCAACCTTCAGATTTCAGCCTTCTGAGTAGCTAATATTACAGGCCTGACCTATCAGCACTAGGCTCCTGTTCCATTTGCTTGAGAATATGATCTTTGAGATATTACTTGTTTTCCATTGTGGCTGTTTTATCTCTGCAGTGATTGAAATATAACTTCCTCTCATCACCACTTGATTCCTTTCAATTGACTTAATTACTCTCATTTGAATATTTCACTTTCAAAATAGAAGATCACAGGGATGTCTGAGGCAGTATACAATACTGAAATTACTATTGGGATCCTGCTATAGACTCAAAATTAAATATATTCTTTATATTTGAAGTGCCTATAGTGCCATTTATCTTGGGTTGAGTTTGGCAGTAGGATTCAATGGAGGTTTTGAGAAAAAAGCAAGACAGCAACAATGCTTTATGGATACTGGGACATTGGCTCCAAAAATAATTTATGAAACTCTTTCTAGCAATTAACCACTCCATTTTTAGTATGTCCACTTTATTGTGAAGTTCTTTTAATTAAATGTTGTGCCTGGCTAGGTGTCTTTTTTCAGGATCTGGAATTGACTTTGAACCACCAAGGGGAATCTATCCAAATAAGATTTACTTGGTTCTTTCCCACTGAAAAAGGTTTAGGGCACATTTCAATTTTTTAAATTAAGAGTGAGGAATCCATTTGATGGATGGAACCAGGGCCACTTTCGCTGTTTGAGAAAGGTTAATGATATTTGCCAGCAGTTTTTACTTGCCAAGAAGTGTACAAGGAAAAGTGATCTACATTCATGTAGGGTGACTGGGCCAGGTGATGTCAGGAAGAAGTCCTGCAAGGAAGTTTCCATTAAGGTTGGCTTCCGAAAGAGGTGTGGGATAAAAAAAAATGTGTGACCAAGGTAAGAATGGGAAGGATGAAATACGCCACTTTAATCTGAAGCCCACTTTCTAATGCTATACTCTGATTAATCTTGGTAAGAGATGTATAAAAAGTATCCCAATATGTGAGTTTGTTGATGGATTTCCCCCATCAATTCCCTCCAAATCTACTTTTAAAGGATAGTTCAGTAACTTTCATTATTTCAGAGTAGAGTCTTCGCAAGATTTCCTCATGTACTATCTTATTTCCTAGTATGACATTGTCCTTGAGGTTTTTATTGTTGTATCATGCTAGGAATGAGGCCGTGTTATTGTGACATTTTTTAGAGTCCAGTGGCCATGAGGGCCAAGGCTGACCTGTCTCTATGGAACTTTGTGCTATTATTCTGGTGACCATATTTTCAAAAACACTGAATACTCTTATTGAGAATTTATGTGTACTAGACGATTAGATTATACTCTCATTTTAGTGAAATTCTTAATTTAATAGACCTAATATAGTTTACTGGAATGTGGACTGGGCTGAACTGTCCAGGGATTCGATATTGGAAACTTTCTAGTCACTAAAATTCTGCCACCACCGTGATACTGGTTTTGTGAGTGTTAGGTGCTTAAAATCCATATATTTTACTGAAGAATCAGCTCATATCCTGAGAATAAGTGAATCTCTTTGCTGTAACAGTGGATCTAGAAGAGAATCCAGGTCTTCCTGAAATGCCAACTCCATGTCACTGGACTTCCATGATAAGCACTTGCCTGTCATGTAGATCTGCCTCATTGGAATCATCAGAGGCCCTTGGTATAGATGATATTTTTCAGACCCCTCTGGAGACTGAATTATTTCTCTCTTGTTGATAGTCAGGTGTCCAGCGGATTGTGTGGCTAAGTCTGGGGATGATGGAATCCTTTATACATTATTGCCTCCCTTAAACTCTAATCAGATAGAAGGCATAACTTGTGCTGATCGCTATCAGAGGCATTAGAGGCAAAGGCTAATACAATCAACTGGCATTTCTGGTTTTAGGTATTATGAAAGGAGAAGTCCAGAAAGATATCAGAAGGTAATAAGCTCCCCTGGGTTTTAGTTGAGGACAATTTTTGGACTTTGGGCCTCACTAGAACATGGGAATTAACTCAGGAAATAATTGTTATACAGTCTGCTTCTAACTTGAGATGTTCAGAGAAATTAAAGCTGATCACAGAAATCAGTCTCTGCTGAGGCCTTACCAAGCTCGTCCCTGACCTCTGGGCCCATATATTGGCATCTTATTTACTAGCATCAATAAAGATTTATTCTACTCATTAGAACATGGCAACTTGAGCCATGGAATTATATACACCATTCCTGCCAGCTCATTTTTTTCCCTCTCTCCTTTTCCCCAAGTGCTAAAATAATCCAGATGGAGTCAGGGTGGGTTGGAGTTGGATGCCAAAGACAAAAATTAAATTAGAAAAGGTGCTATTGAAATAACCTGGCTAATTTTAGCCAGGGACCTGTGGCTAATGCATTTTAGGAAGCTTATTCTGGTTGATTGAAAATAGTGTTCTGTGTGCATGTGTGTATGTGTGTGTGTGTGTGTGTGTGTGTGTGTGTGTGTGTGTGTGTGTGTGTGAATATATATTAGAGAAGACAGGAAGTGGCAAAGGATAGATTTATCTGGAATTAATAAGCAATAATTGAAATCTGGCTCATCCTATGGCAAATACATATATTCTGTTCACTCACTGATCCACATATCCATTTTACAGAGAGATATATTGATCATCAAGTGTAGAGCTGATTTTTGCCCATGTATGAGTTTTCCAGGGAGGACTTTTACCAAAGATTAAGGAATTAAAATTTCAGGTTAGCCATGCACTGGTGCCTCACACCTGTAATTCTAGCTACTCAGGAGGCTGAGATCAGAAGATCACAGATCAAAGCAAAAGTCTGTGAGACTCATATCCAATAAACTACCCAGAAGCCAAAAGTGAAGCTGTAGCTCAAGTGATAGAGCACTAGCCTTGGGCAGAAGAAGCTTGGGGACAGTGCCCAGGCACTGAGTTCAAGCCCCAGGACTGGCACACACACACACACACACACACACACACACACACACACAC
>NW_012274418.1:0-3670 GCF_000151885.1 Dipodomys ordii
ACCTCCATCTCAGTAGAAAAAGCTAGGCATAATGGTCATTTCCACTACAGTGACAAACAGAAATAAGAGGATCAAAGTTCAGGCATGCCCAGGCACTTAGTTATCAGACTGTAGTGATGGTATCAAAGTGCTTGTCCTAAGTAACCCATAAGTAATTAAGTAATCTGATAGCACTTTACTTCACAAAACTTGCAAATTTAAGGTGGGCACAACTATATGTACCTACAACCCCAACACTTGGAAAGCTAAGGCATGAAGATCACAAGTTCGAGGCTAGCATGGGCTACATCATTTGAAGCCAGCCTGCATGACAGTGCAAGACTATCAAAACCTAAGCCGGGCGCTGGTGGCTCACGCCTGTAATCCTAACTACTCAGGAGGCTGAGATCTGAGGATCGCGGTTCAAAGCCAGCCCGGGCAGGAGAGACCGTGAGACTCTTATCTCCAATAAACCACCAGAAAACCGGAAGTGGCACTGTAGCTCAAGTGGTAGAGCGCTCGCCTTGAGCTGAAGAGCTGAGGGACAGCGCCCAGGCCCAGAGTTCAAGCCCCACAACCGACAAAAAAAAAAAAAAAAGACTATCAAAACCTTTAAAAAAGAAAAACACAAGACTTACGCTGATGTTATAGCTCGGTATCGCTCTTGCCCTGCTGTGTCCCATATCTGTGCCTTTATTGTTTTCCCATCAACTTGGATGCTTCTTGTTGCAAACTCTACTCCAATGGTGCTCTTGCTTTCCAGATTAAACTCATTTCGAGTAAATCGAGACAAGAGGTTACTCTTTCCAACACCAGAATCTCCAATAAGAACAACTGAAAAGATAAAGAAATTAATGTCCAATGAATGAGGCAAATACATTCAGCATACCATCAGAATGGTAGTTTGGCTTTAAAATACATTAAAAAAAAAGATAGGATGTTTGATTTTTACGAAGAGATGAGGACAGAATGTTGAACAGTCCATGCTTTTGACCTGTTAACCACTTATAAAACCAATTTATTCTTTAATCTGTTTCCACCTATATAATGACTTCCATACATCATCTGCTTAGCACATAAATAGTACCCTGTGCTACCCTCTATTTTGGAGTGCTGGGATCAAACCTGGGGCCTTATACATGCAAAGAAGTATTTTCTTACAAAGCTACTCCCCAGTCCTTAAAAGCACAAGTTTAATCAAAGGTACACTAGGGAACTTGATAACAGACATTACCTTCAATACTAACCTTATGACTTTAGAAGGTAGTAAGCTGAAAGATAAATCTTAAACTAGATGAAAAATTTGTAGTATTAAAATATATCAGAAAATAAAGGATGTTAGTGGGTTGGGAGAGAATAAATGTCCTAATTAGTTTCATCAAGGACTAAGTGTGATGTGAGGACTGATATAACAAGAAGAAACCCATTTAAAATATGAGGTATCTTAGGGGCTGGGAAGGTGGCTCAGTGGTAGAGCACTTGCCTTGCCTGCCTGAGCCCCTGAGTTCGATTCCTCAGCACCACATAAGCAAAAAGAAAAAAGCCGGAAGTGGCTGTGGCTCAAGTGGTAAAGCGCAAGCCTTGAGCTGAAGAGCTGAGGGACAGCGCCCAGGCCCAGAGTTCAGGCCCAACCACCGGACCCAAAAAATAAATAAATAAAATAAAATATGAGGTATCTGGCCTATAAACTGTCTGGCTGGGATACAGAAATTTAAAACAACTTCTAACAGTTGTACATCTCATACGGGCATTAAGCTATATACCCTTCCCAAAATGAAATCAGCTCCACCTCACTAAACAGGAACCCTAAGAAGCTAACTATTAATTGTACATACTGTTAGTTAAAGTCAATACAAGGAGGATTTATGCTTTCATTTATGACCATGAATTTTTAAAAAGACAAGCTGTGATCAAAATTTAAGTCCTGTGGTTTCTAGATGAGGTAGTTTACTATAAACTTTTTCTTCCAAGTAAGTAATGTTACACCTTTTTTGTGTGTGTGTATGCCAGTTCTGTTGCTCGAACTCAGGGCCTGGGTACTGTCCTGAGTAAATTTTTTTGCTCAAGGCTAACATATTACCACTTGAGCCACAGCTCAAGTGGGGATAGTTAACTGAAAATAAAGAATATCTTGGATTTGTCTGCCAGGCTGCCCCGGTTTTGAACTATAATCCCTAGGTCTCTGTCTCCTGATTAACTAGGATTACAGGCATGAGCCACTGGCGTCAGGTTGATATTACACTTTTAAGAATTTCCAGGGGCTGGGAAGGTGGCTCAGTGGTAGAGTGCTTGCCTCACATGCATGAGGCCCTGGGTTCGCTTCCTCAGCACCACATAAGCAGAAAAAAGCCAGAAGTGGTGCTGTGAAGACTAGGGACAGTGCCCAGGCCCAAAGTTCAAGCCACAGGACCAGCAAAAAAATAATAATAAAATTAAAAAAAAAAAAAAGTAAAACCCTAGAAATTATACCACTTGTAGGCATGGACAGGAGGGAAAAACTGGGGGAGAGTGAAGGGGTAACATTGCACCAAAAGAAAAGTGCTCATTTCCTGACTTATGAAACAGTACCCCTCTGTACAACACCTTAATAATAACAATAAAAATATTTTTTTAAAGAAAGCAAACCCCTAGAATTCCTGGATCTCAATTTACTCCTCCACACATTGACTCAACCAAATCCACATTAGAGGTTACAAAGAAAAAACAGTAAGACTTGCAGAAACACTGCATGGTTTATCAAATCTGCCTTGCTTGAAACAATGCACAATGAAACTCCATTGAAAAAAGATTTCTAAAGAAAAGTTACTGTGTTCCAAAAACTCTTCATATGAAAAACTCTAGTTCTTTTAGTTACTGTTCTGATAACAGAAAACAATTTTAGCTGGCTGCTATTGCCTCTAGCCTATAATCCTAGTTACTCAGAGGCTGAGATCTGAGGATTGGGATTTGGAGTCAGCCCAGCCCCAGCAGAAAAGTCCATGAGACTCTTACCTACGATCAACTATGAAAAAGCCAGAAGTGGAGCTGTGGCTCAAGTGGTAGAGCATCAGTCTACCTAATAAAATAGGTATGCAGTAGTTCTAACAAGGTTTTGTTTATCCTTTAACTATAATTTAGCCACTAATATCCAAACTGTATAGGGAGAGTTAAGGACTTTATAGCCACTAATTCATAAATATGTTTGGAGTTTTGGAGGTTCTCAGTGTCAGGTCACTCTTTTCAGTGGATTTGAGACAAAAAAAAATCTTCAAGAAGGAACATAATATTTTCATCATAACACACCAAATCATATCTCAACACATAAACCCTCTCCCAAAGTGGAAATAACAACTCCCAAAATAAATTTGAATGAGGAAAGTTAGACCTCAAAAGAATAAGTAATGTATACAGATAGGACTAGAACCCAGGCCAAACTTAATTCCTAGGCTTTACTCCTGAGTCTCCTGTCTCATATCAGGGACTAACTTAAACTCAGGGCCTAGCTTGCTCACTTGGCTTGCTTGCTTGGTGTTCTACTACTTGAGTCACACCTCCAATCCAGCATTTTGCTGGTTGACTGCAGATGGGAGCCTGAGCTGGTTTCAAACCTTAATCCTCCAAGTCTTAGCCTCCTGAGAAACTAGGATTACAACAGTGCCTGGCAATGTTTTTACAGTAAAATAAGAATTAAGTTTAAAAACAGATCTATTCA
>NW_012274419.1:0-1937 GCF_000151885.1 Dipodomys ordii
TATATATATATATGATTCTATGCCTCCATCAGAAAGAATGACACCACCCCATTTGTTAGGAAATGGAAAGACTTGCAAAAAATTATATTAAGTGAAGTAAGCCAGACCCAAAGAAACATAGGTCCCATGGTTTCCCTTATTTGCAATAACTAGTATATGTCTAGGATAAGCAGAAAAGCCCAAAAGCTATGTACATATGACCATATAAGATGATGCTAAGTGAAATGAACCCCAAGATAGGGACACAAGAGGTTTTTTATTTCTTGCTGCTGTTTTTAATGTATTTACAATATACAATGGATTTTTTTTGTTTCTTTTGTGTATTCTTCCCCCATGGTTTAAGCCCTGTTTTCACTGTATTTGATTCCAGTGCCCTGAATCTTGTTTATACATTTTTTTTCCTGATTTGGTGAGGGGAAAGGAAATAACAAAATGCTGAAATAAAGATACAGGTTGACCCATTGTAACAATGAGATGTACAGGACACTGTTGAAAATGAACTTTACAATTTCAGGCCAGGGAGGAAGGAGTAGGGAGGTGGGAAAGGAAGGGATGGTCAGGGGAAAAACAAAGGAGGAGGTAACAATTGGATAGGAAATGTACTCATTACCTTACTCATGTAACTGTAAACCCCATGTACGGTCTTTACACTGAAAAATATAGTTAAAAAAAAAAGCTCAGCGACAGTTCCCAGTTCCTGAGTTCAAGCCCCAGGACCAGCAAAAAAAAAAAAAAATTCATATTTTTGCCAGATAGGTGCTATACTATTCCATTGCTTTTTGCTTTTTTTTGTACTGGTTAAAATGGAGTCTTAAAAATTGTGGAGAGCTGCCGGAGCCGCGACCAAAGACGGCTGCAAAAGCAACATTGTAGCTAAAATGGCAGGGCCGCGTGGTGCGGCTGCGACCTAAGATGGCGCGGGCTCCCGCCTTCCGTCTTCCTCGTGACGAGTGCTCTCTGTAAAAAACAACTCCTTATATGGCTATGACTTGGCTCTTAGTTTGCTTCCGTGTTTGCAGCCCTATTGGTATATGCCACATGGCGCTTCAGGATTGGCCATCCAGGAGGCTTATAACCGGAACGCGGGGGCGGATGGGAAGGAGAAACAAGGAGAAAGAAAGAGGAGAAACAAGGAGAAAGCAGGAGAAACAGGAAGAAGCAGGAAGAAGCAGGCAGGAGAGAAGTAGGAGAAAAGAAGCTGTAAACAAGGTCCTGAATAAACCGTCTGAAAGAAGAACCTGTTGTCGCGTCATCCTTGCGGGTCGAGGTGGTCGCGACAAAAAATTTTTTTGAGCCGGGTGCCAGTGGCTCACACCTGTAATCCTAGCTACTCAGGAGGCTGAGATCTGAGGATTGAGGTTCTAAGCCAGCCCGGGCAGGAGAGGCTGTGAGACTCTTATCGCCAATAAACCACTAGAAAACTGGAAGTGGCACTGTGGCTCAAGTGGTAGAGTGCTCACCTTGAGCTGAAGAGCGCAGGGACAGCGCCCAAGCCCAGAGTTCAAGCCCCACGACGGACCAAAAAAAAATTTTTTTTTTTACAGAGTGGCCTTGAACTGAGATCCTCTCTGCCTCCCACTGATGCTTAGTTTGACTTTTTCTTAAAGTTGCTTGTATCAGGGCTGAGTGTAGAGTCATTGATAAAGCACTTGTCTAGTGTGTGAGAAGCCTGAGATTCCATCCCATATGCCATAAACAAAAATTTAGATAGGAAAGCAGTGGATAAATGAAGTGGGGGAGAGTGCAGAGAATCTACTGTATATTCCTACAAAATTAAGAAGCAGTGGTTGGGTAGGAGAGGGGTGTGTGAGAATATTAAAAGGGTGATATTGGGCTGGGAAGATGGCACAGTGGTAGAGCGCTTGCCTTGCATGCCTGAGGCCCTGGGTTCGATTCCTCAGCACCACATAAGCAAAAAGAAAAAAGCCGGAGGTGGC
>NW_012274420.1:0-3426 GCF_000151885.1 Dipodomys ordii
GCTCTACCACTGAGCCACCTTCCCAGCCCCAAATGGTTTTCTTTCAAGCCCCTTTTTGCCGCGTCTCGGGTGATGACGAGGATGGACGCCAGAGCCCCGCTGGCAGCAGCGCCGTTTTGTGTACACCATCTCCACGCTGGTTGTATCCTGTGCCTCGCACCCACCTCCCAGAGCAAATTTTAGCCACAATAGGCGATTTCCTGAGCGCTCTGCTGGTGGGGCAGTGAGAGGCTCCGGAGATGGGGGAGATAAGTGGACTTTGTTTAGGGCCGGGCCTCTTGTCAGGAAATGAGGTGGAGGTTGGTAGCGAAGTGGGGGTTGCAGTGGGTTATTCTGGGGAAGTGTCCCTGAAGGCCCCTCGGCCTCTGAACATGCCAGGAGCAGTCACGTGGCCAAGAGTGAGTCCCGAGACCTTGATGCGGGAGGCAGAGACACCTCCCACGGAAGTGGGCCTGCCTGGTGCCACCGCCCACGATGGGGCATTCGCCCAGCACCAGGCCACAGAGGCATTGCCACTACCCTGCAGAGAGACTGAGCAGAGCCTGAGCCGCAGCCCTCAGCCCAGCCCAGCCTGGAGCTGGGCACTGAGGCTCCAACAGATTGACGGAAGGAAGGAAGGAAGGAAGGAAGGAAGGAAGGAAGGAAGGAAGGAAGGAAGGAAGGAAGGAAGGCAGGCAGGCAGGCAGGCAGGCAGGCACAGTTGATAGATGGATGATGGATGATGGGTGGATGGATGGATAGGTGAATATCGATGGTTGAGGGATGGGTGGAGGGAAAGAAGGATGAAGGGAGGGAGGGAGGCACCAAGTTGGTTTCAATTGCATTGTTTTATAGGGCATGTCCTACTGTTTTGTTTTCGTGGAATAGAAGAAAGTAGGAAGTGAGGGGCTGGGAAGGTGGCTCGGCGGTAGAGCGCTCGCCTCGCACGCATGAGGCCCTGGGTTTGATTCCTCGGCACCCCATAAACAGAAAAAGCCGGAAGTGGCGCTGTGGCTCAAGTGGTAGAGCGCTAGCCTTGAGCTGAAGAGCTGAGGGACAGCACCCAGGCCCAGAGTTCAGGCCCCACGACCGGACCCCCCCAAAAAAAATCTACAGTGAGACTGTTGTTTTGTAATGAAATCAATAAAAGGAAATTAAAAGGATGCTGCTCAGCGACAGATCATGTGGCCCTAAATTCAAATTCTAGTATGGAGAGTAAGAGCGAGTGGGTGAGCAAGCGAGAAAGAGAGAGAGAGAGAGCGCCCACAGGGCGTCTTCACTAAACCAGATTTTCTTCTCAGTCTGCACACATGTGGACTACAGGAGAAGGAGGGAGCAAGTATGGAGCCCCAGCTTCAGCGGGGATCCGAGCCTCCTCAGCCCTCCCTGGCACCCGCCCTCAGCCAGAGGTCTGCAGGAAGACGCTCACGCCGGTCACAGCTGGTCACAGTCCAGCCATGCCACTTTCATGGACATTCACCCCTCCCTGCTGCACCCCAGGGAGAGAGCAGGCTAGTATCAGAGCCCCCCCTGCCCCCCCCCCGCTTCCAGAGGCTGGGCAGTTCCCAGGGGAGGCTGCCAGGCAGGTACACGAGAGAGTTTCTGGAGCTGATGGCTTGGCCTGTAAAGAGCAGGTTCGAATCCAGGCCTCCTACCATCCCGGTCCCTCCCTGGCTCTCTCTGTTCCTTGTGTGAGCCGCAGGTGGGATGGGGCAGAGCCGGACCTCTCCTCCCCCGGCCGGCCCCAGGGTGGGCTGTGTGCACCCCGTGCTCAGCCAGGGGCCGGGCGGGCCTCCCCATCTGGTTTTTCTTGACACATTCCTGCTTTTAGGGGTAGAGAGCAGAGCCGGTGTGCGGCTCCGTTCCCACGGGTCGGGGCGGCCCCGCAGCGGGTGCCCAGCCGGCCCAGCCCGGCCAGCGGCCCCCAAGGCGCCGCGGGCGGCCAGCGGGCCAGAGTGGCCCAGGCTTAGGGTGATTTATAATGGGAAGCCTGGGCTGTGCTCCGACATTGTTCTGCCTGACAGAGGGAAGAAAGAGGCCACTAAATCTCCCCTCCTCAGAAGCAAAGCGAGGCTGCCGCGTCCGGGCCGGCCCCCGAACAACAAAGTGCCCCATTGTCATTGGGACGTCCTTCTCGGAGACCTTCAGCGGGGCCCAAGGCCGGGGTCTTGCTCGTGGCGCTCGCTACAGGCCTGCCGGGTGTCGGTCTGAGCGATGCCAGCTCGGTACTTGTCCGTAGCGGGTCAGTCTGAGTGATGCATGCTCGGTACTCCTCGGGAGCCACGTTCGGCTGGCCGCGCCACCTGTCCCCGAGGCTGGGGTGGACGCAGCCAGGCAGGGCTGGTGGCCGGCCCCTCCTCGTGAGGGCACAGGGGCGCGGGGAGGGGAGTTGGGGAGCATGGGGGTCTCTGGGGGTCCACGATGACCCCCATGACAGAGAAGCACAAGTCACAGCGGAATGGGAGCCGTTTCTACACCTCCCAAGCGAATCTCCTTCTTATCCAAGCCAAACTTCGCTCACTACCTTCTGCCATTCATTCAGACATTCATTCTCTCATGTAACCATCCAGTGCTTTAATGAGCACTACAGAGACGGCCCTCATGACCCCTGCCTTCGTGCTTTCCTTTGGTCTGTTTTATACCCCTGCTGGAGCTTGAACTCAAGGCCTAGGCCTGTCTCTAAGCTTTTTCGCTCAAGGCCGACACTCTACCACTTGAGTTTTTGGTGGTTAACTGGAGATAAGAGTCACATAGACTTCCCTACCCAGGCTGGCTTTGAACCACTCAGCCTCCTGAGTAGGTAGGGTTACAGGCGTGAACCACCAGTGCCCGGCTCTTCTTTTCTTGCGAGATGACTCTGTCCCACGAGGGACCTGGGGGCAGAGGTGGTGAGGGGTGAGCAGGAAGCCCCGCCCCACCGGCCAGGGGTCCTTCTGGACTCTGGGGAATGAGCCCACAGGACTCGGGAAGCTGGCTGACGAACCAGGGCGGCCAGGCTGGGGCTCTGTGCCATTTCTCCCCAGCGCTTCTGCGTTGCCGTGGGCTCTCCTGCCCAAGGCCACCGGCCCCAGGTAACTGTGCAGGAGGAGACGGAGTGGCCGCCACTGGCGTGGTGAGGTGCTGGCCGGGGCTGCATCAAGTTGCAGGAAATGCAGGCACAGGCTGGTCTCAAGGGAAGAGCCCCACACGGTAAAGGTGCACACGGGGGTGCCGTGGGGGGCGTGGAGCCAGCAGCACCTCTAGGAGGAGGGGTCCCCAAGGCCAGGAGGGCACGTAGATCTGGCCAGGTGGACATGCGCGAGAGGAGCTGTGCCAGGGGTCTGGCGGGGAGCGGCTGGGCCTGGGCTTCCCGCATCCTCACCCACCCCTGCACACACCCTGCTGTGACCTGCCTCCCCCACCCCTGCACACACCCTGCCTACCCCCCTGCACACACCCTGCCATGAC
>NW_012274421.1:0-1310 GCF_000151885.1 Dipodomys ordii
GACTGGATTCTCACACCAGGGGCAATGTCTGTTCCCAGTGATGTCCCTTGAGGGAAGACGGGAATCAGTCAGGGAAGTGAGACTTCCTCCATCAGAACAGATCCTGTTCTCTGGGATGGTACTTTCCATAGAGATGGAGCTGACCATCATCTCTAAATTGTCACCTACTCCATAAATTTTTGCACTTTAGTTGACAGTTCATTAAATCCCAATAAAGTTCTAATACATTCTTTTCCTTTTGTAAGGGAGGGGGTCCGGTCGTGGGGTCTGAACTCTGGGCCTGGGCGCTGTCCCTCAGCTCTTCAGCTCAAGGCTAGCGCTCTACCACTTGAGCCACAGTGCCACTTCTGGCTTTTTTCTTTTTGCTTATGTGGTGCTGAGGAATCGAACCCAGGGCCTCAGGCATGCAAGGCAAGCGCTCTACCACTGAGCCACCTTCCCAGCCCCTTTTCTCCTTTTTTGAATCAGCCAGAGTTGCATATCCTGGCTGCCCATAAGGTTTTTGTTGGTGGCGGTTTTTGTCTGATTGCTCAGGGCCTATAATTTGCTAAGTAGATATGCTACCATTGCCTCCAGTTTGGTTTTCATTTGGAGGAAGAGGGCAGGGAGCTAGCACTAAAACTTAAACTTAGGGTCTGGGTACTGTCCCTAAGCTTTTTTTTTTTCAAGGTTAGCACTCTATCACTTGACCCACAATTCTACTTCCAGTTTTTTTTTTGGTAGTTAATTGGAGATAAGAGTCTCACAGGCTTTCCTGCCCCAGCTGGCTTTGAATCATGATCCTCAGATCTCAGTCTCTTGAGTAGCTAGGATTACTAGTGAGCAACCAGTGCTGGACAGATTTTTTGCTTACTTTTTTTTTTTGCCAGGCCTGGGGTTTGAACTCAGGGCCTTGGCACTTTCCCTGAGCTTCTTTGGCTCAAGGCTAGCACTCTACCACTTGAGCCATAGTACCACTTCCGGCCTTTTGTGTGTATGTGGTACTGAGGAATCGGAATCGAGCCCAGGTCTTTATGCATGCTAAGCAAGCACTCTACCATTAAGCCACATTCCCAGTCTGGAAAGATTTTTTTTAACTGTATGTATATATATATATATATTTTTTTTTTTTTGTCTTTTTTAGTACTGGGGATTGAACCCAGAGCTTGCTAGGCAAACGCTTTGCCACTGAGCTACATCCCAGCCCTGGAAAGATTTTTTAACAGTTTTTTTTTTTTGGGGTCCGGTTGTGGGGCCTGAACTCTGGGCCTGGGCACTGGCCCTCAGCAATTCACCTCAAGGCTAGAGCTCTACCACTTGAGCCACAGTGC
>NW_012274422.1:0-1708 GCF_000151885.1 Dipodomys ordii
TGTCCCTCTGCTCTTCAGCTCAAGGCTAGTGCTCTACCACTTGAGCCACAGCGCCACTTCCGGCTTTTTTCTTTTTGCTTATGTGGTGCTGGGAATCGAACCCAGGGTCTCAGGCATGCAAGGCAAGCGCTCTACCACTGAGCCACTTTCCCAGCCCCTCCCTGAGCTTCTTATGCTCACAGCTAGCACTCTACCACTTGAGCCACAGCACTACTTCTGGCTTTTTCTGTTTATGTGGTACTGAGGAATTGAACCCAGGGCTTCATGCATGCTGGCAAACACTCTACCACTAAACCACATTTCCAGCCCTAGTTTTCTATTTCACAATACTTGAACAGGGTCACACATGGTGCTACACACCTGTAATCCTAGCACTCAGGAGGCTGAGGATCAAGAGTTCAAGTGGGGGGGTGGGCTGAGAATGTGGCTCAGTGGTAGATTGCTTGCCTAGCATCCATGAAGCCCCAGGTTCAATTCCTCAGTACCACATAAACAGAAAAATGCCTGAAGTTGTGCTGTGGATCAAGGGGTAGAGCACTAGCCTTGAGCCAAAGAAGCTCAGAGACAGTGCCCAGGCCCCGAGTTCAAGCCCCAAAACAGGCAAAAATAAATAAAAATTCTAGAATCAATCCTTTCCAACTTCCATGCTGAGCGCACTCAGTTATTTTTTTTTTCATCAGTCATGGGGCCTGAACTCTGGGCCTGGGTGCTGTCCCTCTCAGCTCTTCAGCTGTCGACTAGTGCTCTACCACTTGAGCCTCAGCCCTACTTCCGGCTTTCTCTGCTTATGAAGTGCTGAAGAACCCAACCCAGGGCCTCATGCATACAAGGCAAGCACTCTACCATTGAGTTACCTTCCTAGCCCCTCGGCTATTATTAAAAGTAGCATTCATTTGTGCAGTATTTTGTAATTAAGAAAATATATTACTTTACATTTAATCATTCCACAAGGAAATCTTGTAAAAAAAAAAAAAAGAAAAGGTAGGAATTTTCATTTTCCAATTGATGAAACTGAATCTGAGAGGTTAATTAGCTTGCCCAAGGGTCACTGGTCAAAGGCTAGCTCCTACACTAAATCTTCAGGTTTTTCCTATTCCTACAAATCCCATGTAAGAAATGTCAAACACAAACAGAAAATTGCTTTTATTCTATATTTTCCTCCCTACCCAAAGCACTGCTTATTTATCCATAATCAATAAATTAAAAACAAAACTAGAAATATACTAATACTCAAAAATAAATTTTAATACAAAATTTTATAAAGCTAGTTCCAGAATCTAAATTCTTACCTCCCTAACTATACCTCATTTAATTTTGATAGTATCACATTTGTACTGAGATACCAGTTTTTCTTGTATCAGCAATGACTCTCCAAAAAGATTTTCATTATTAAAAACATGTTTCCAGCTAGACAATGATGGCTCATGCATATAATCCTAGCTGCTCAGGACACCGAGATCTGAGGACTTTGGTTCAAAGCCAGTCCAAGGCAGGAGAGTCCAGGAGTCTCTCATTTACAGTAAACCACCAAAAAGCCAGAAGTAGAACTGTGGCTCACCAGTCTTAAATGAAAAACCTAAAGGACAGCACCTAGACCCTGAATTCAATCCTAGGACTGGCAAACACAAAAGTGTTTCTTTCCTACAGCTCAAAAAATCACTCAGAGGGCTGGGAAGTTGGCTCAGTGGTAGAGTGCTTGTCTTGCATG
>NW_012274423.1:0-1444 GCF_000151885.1 Dipodomys ordii
TCCCTCCCTCCCTTCCTTCCTTCCTTCCCTCCCTCCTTTCCTTCCTTCTCTTTCTTTCTTTCTCCCTTTCTCTCTCTTTCTCTCTCTATCTTTCTTTCATATTTGGTAAGATGATAAGACATGCTTTATGGCTTCAAATGTAATTTCTTCTTGAGAAAATTCCATGGGCTGCTGAGAATATGTATTCCATAGCTTTGATTGGAATAGTCTATAAATGACTGAGAAGAACATTTGACCTCAAGTGCAATTTAACTTGGAAACATTTTTATTTTCTTTTTTGAGTGGATCTGAATTTATTGGTCAGAGCTGGGTATTAAAGTCACATATTGTAACTGAGTTTATCTGACCATTTAAATACAGTAGTGTTTGTGTCATCAAACCAGCTATAAAGTCCCATTTAACCATGTAAATGAACACAGTCACATGTTGTAGAGATTAACACATGGACATCTTCAGAAAGATATTTCACTCTACCACATTTGCTTCATAGATAATGCTAAAAAATATGAGATTAAACTTAGATTTGTGAAGAGTAAATGAGGAATCTGTGTGAACAAAACATTTAATATAGCCTGACATGATCAGTGGCCAATAAATGTTATGTAAAATAAATGTTTTTAAAAATAATTAAATGTCATTTAAAATACCTTCTTAAACAGATTTTGGGTCAGTGAAGCAGCACCTTTTGCTCACTGCCACCTGTGTCTTGCATGTGGTTTGTGCTCTAATTCATGAACTAATACTGATGCTTCACTGTGAGTATATATTGATGTTTTCCATATCCCACTATTTCCTGTTTCATGTCTATAGTCTCAACTACTAAACTTGAAGAAGAAGAAATCACAAATACTGGTACGGTATCCATATTTTATCCTGTAGTTTTTGAAGCTCCCCTACAGCAACCAGAAGTTAGAGTTGTACTAGTTCTTCAATAAATAACTATTTAAATATAATTAAATCTTTTTTATTATTAAGTTTTTTTTGTTGTGAAAATACTGTACAGAGGGGTTACAATTACTTGCCTCCTCCTTTGTTTCCCCTTCTTATCCCTTTCCACCTCCCCCTCCCCCCCCCACCAAAGTTGTAAAGTTCCTTTTCGACATAACGACTTGTACATCTCATTGTTGCAATGGGGCAACCTGTATCCCTATTTAAACAATTTGTTTTTTTCCCTTCCCCTCCCCCAATTATACCAACATCAAATACAGTGAAAGCAGGGGTTATACCGTGGGGGAGAGACATACAAAGCAACAAAGAAATATCTTATAAGTATGTTAGAAACAATAGCAAGAAAGTAAAAAACAACCTTTTGAGTACTTATCTTAGGGTTCATTTCTCCTAATATCAACTTATCTGACCATTTCTGCTTGTCTCAGACATATACTAGTTATTGCAAATAAGGGAAACCATGGGACCTATGTTTCTTTGGGCCTGGCTTACTTCA
>NW_012274424.1:0-1089 GCF_000151885.1 Dipodomys ordii
GAGATAGGAGTCTCACGGTCTCTCCTGCCCGGGCTGGCTTTGAACCGTGATCCTCAGATCTCAGCCTCCTGAGTAGCTAGGATTACAGGTGTGAGTCACCAACGCCCGGCCATATATTGTTATACTAAAATATTTTTCATATCTTTGAACTTTTGGATTATTAAAATCTTTATGAAATAATTATCTTGTTAAAATAATTATAATAAATATTGTTGGATACTTATTTTGTGTTAGCCACAATGCTTAATAGATTATTTTGTTTAACCTTCATTAACAATATGACATATGCTCTAAAATGATTACTAATGATATTATCATCATCCCAGCGTTTATATTCCATATAAACAAGGTTTGCTGAGATGAACTGACTAGTACAATGTTAGCAAAGCTATTAAGTGACAGAATGGGGTCCTGAGTCAGTCAGTCAGCAATACCTAATAATGTTAACATGGACCTTAGGGACTGAAAAAGTAAATTAGTGGGGAACTGACAAGAGAGAAAACTACAATTTTGATCTAACCATGGGAAAGCAACTGCTTATCACTTATCTCTAGTTCATTCCCCAAATAATACTTTCTGCAACTTGAGAATAATTCTAACTTTCCTAGAAGCTTTAGGTCTAAGGATGATTTTGGACCAATCTAAATATCCTAGCAGTTTTTCATTTCACCGTGGGCTATTAAATTTCATACATATAAATCAACAGAAATAGCCTTGATAATTAGAGACAACCTAGCATTTAAACCAGTTTCTTTCTCTTTAGTCTATGGGCATATACTAGTTATACTAAGGGGTTTCATTGTATTATTTCCATACATGCAACATAATGTACCTTGATCAAATTTGCCCCTCTATTGCTCTTTCTTATCATTTTTTAAGCTTTGCTTCTTATAGTCTTACGCCAAAACATGCTTTTTTTCTTTTTTTGTGTGCCAGTACTGGGGCTTGAATTCAGGGCCTGGGTTTTTCTCTCTGAGCTTTTTTGCTCAAGGATAGCTTTCTACCTCCTATCCCAGCCTCCTGAGTAGCTACAATTACAGGTGTGAGCCATTGATGCCTGGCTCAAAAAACACAATTTTTTTTTTTTTT
>NW_012274425.1:0-2536 GCF_000151885.1 Dipodomys ordii
AAAGGAGGAGGCTGCAATGCTTGGTAAGAAATGTACGCATTATCCTGCCCATGCAATTGTAACCCCTCTGTACAGTATGTTCACAAATAAAATTAAATAAAATAAAACAGACAAAAAAACTATATACAATGATGTTAGATCCATCCATGTGATTAGATTAGTTAAAATACTAACTTAAGAATCAGGTCCTGAGATGTCTATGGCCGTGATACCATGACGACTTACCTCTTCAACTGCTCACAGCTTGTGGACTCATATTTTAATGGCTGCTAATTCACAGAGGAAGTTGTGTTTTGCTGGGGGGAAAGAATACAGCCTAGACTGACTCAAGTCCTGTGACATCTGCAGACAGATCTGCCTGGGGATTTCTAAGCAGCTAAAAGTCTGAATCTACCAGCCAAGATGTCGGACCTCGGTCCTCTGAGATGATGTCTGACAACCCACCATTCCTCTTCCCAATATTCTGAATCTGCTGGCTCTATAAACTGTACAGCTGAGCCCACATTAAACAGAGGGGAAGCTTTCTGTGTGCATGCTAATAGTCATGACCTCTAATCTCACAAGGCATCACTGTGATATTTCTTGCTGAGGAATATGGCTATTAATGTATCTGTCTTTAGATTTCCTTTCTTTTTTAGGAGTGGAAAGTCACTAAAGGAAATGGTTTCTAAAATTATTTATTGCATACTTGCTAGGGAAATTATATTTAAGAGGGCAGCTTTTTATGTCAAACCACCAAAAGCCAGAAATAAAGTTGTGGCTCATGCTAGTCATGAGCACAAAATCTCAGGCCCAGTATCCAGACCCTGAGTTCAAGCCCCAATACTGGCACACACACACACAAATGCCTACAAATAGAGATGGGAAGGTGGCTCAGCGGTAGAGTGTTTGCCTTGCATCCATGAGGTCCTGAGTTCAATTCCTCAGCACCACATTAGTAGAAAAAGCCGGAAGTGGCACTGTGGCCCAAGTTGTAGGGTGCTAGCCTTGAGTTGAAGAGCTGAGGGACAGTGCCCAGGCTCAGAGTTCAGGCCCCACAACCGACACCCCCCAAAAAAAGAATGCCTACAAACTATATATATATAACATTCTAGACAAGGCAAAACTATAAATATAGAAGGTTTCTGTCTAGATGAGATGCTGAGGTGCTGCCCTGTGCTCTTGGGAGAATGTGGGCATGGAGAGGAAAGATACTTCCCTAGGATCTAGGAGGACATGCAGAGCAGTGGATTCTTGGGCTTTTAAGACTTTATTGTATTGTGACAGTTGTCTAGGGCTACCTTTATGGCTCTGTCTTCAATTTACAGGAGAGCCTGGGATGTTACTGATCTAACTGATGGTCAACATTAGGTTTTTGAGGCATAATTTACACATTGTAACTAACATTCATCCTTTTGGTGTGCAGTCCTGTGAGATCTTATAAACACTATGAAGATGCAGAGTACCTTACCCATTGAACAGCTTCCCTGTCCCTTCTCTGCCAGTTCATCTCACCTCTATCCTAGGCAGGCATCCACAAATTTGACTTCTGTGTTTATTGTTTTGCCTTCTATAGAATAACATATATCTATAGATATATTATATATCCTACCATATATACATATCATATATACATATCTACAGATACATAGATATATGATATGTCATATATATACATATCATATATACATATATATATATATACCTCTCTCTCTCTCTCTCTCTCTCTCTCTCTCTACTCTCTAGGCATTTTTGTGTGTGTGTTCCAGTACTGGGACTTGAACTTGAACTCAGGGTCTAGATGCTGGCCCTGAGGTTTTTTGTTCAAGGCTAGCTTGAGTCACAGCTTTATTTTTTGGCTTTTTGGTGGTTAATTAAAGAAAAGAGTCTCAACAGACTTCACTACCTGGTCTGGCTTCAAACTGAGATCCTTAGCACTAAGCATCCTAAGTAGCTAATATTACAGATGTGAGCTACTGGCATAGGCATTTTAAACCAAGTTTCTTGATACATGGTATACAGTGACTGTCATAGTTCTCTGAAAACATCCATTGACACAGCAATGTGGAGTTTCTCCAACTCCAGATCATCAGCTGACACAGCTTACCAAATATCATTTTCTTCCTCTCGACACACTGAGTTCAGATTCTAGCAGTGTCATGTAATAACCAGCTATTTTTGGATATTTCACCTTAACTCTCAATAACTTAGTTTCCTGGCTGTGAAGTGAGCATTTCAGAATATCTGCCTTTGGAACTCAGTAATAAAAAAAAAACTTAAGTAAACAGCAAGCAAAACAACAACACAAAACACATTGTCCTTGGAATCTTAGAACATAAAACAGCATGAAGTTCCTTTATTTTAAAATTTTCTTCAGGTGAAAACAGAGGAAAGGCATACAATGAGCCTGGCAAGTTTCTTAAATGATATGGGCCTTAAATTCTGTTGTGAAAATTGGGCAAAAGAAATGTATTTCTTTTTTTAAATTTTTTTATTGTGAAAATACAGAGGGCTTACAATTATATGGGCAAGATAATGAGTACATTTCTTATCAAGC
>NW_012274426.1:0-1628 GCF_000151885.1 Dipodomys ordii
TCCACGAGCCCCAGGTCTGAGGAGGTAGGGGAGGGAGAGATGGGCGCAGGTACCTGCCCGCCGCCACCCCCCTCCCCGGAGAGCTTGCTGGACGCCGCGCCCCCGACTCTGGGCGACGACGTGACAGACTTTGACCGGCTCCGCCTGCGTCCCGGAGCTCACACCGCCGTCAGGAATTTACCGTGTGGGGAAACTTGCTTGCCGCCGTTTCTCTTCGGGGCCACCCTCACCCCACCCCAACGCGTCATCCTGGCTTTCCCTCCCCTCCCTTCTCCCCCAGGGCCTGGGTGGGGCCCTATTGTCTGCACCCAGCTTGCCCAATCCTGGGGTGGAGGGGGCACCGTGCTCGCATTTTTTTCCCAGCGACACGGACCCCACCTGCTGAGCAGGTGAGCGCCGTCTGTCCTCCCGGAGGAGGACCGAGGCCTTGCCCTCCAGCTCCAGGAGCTTCGTGGGTGCGGTACCTCCTCGCCCCCCACCCCCTCCTGTGGGATAGGGTATAACCGGGTGGGGGAAGAGGTGCTGGTGCCAGGTCTGACTTAGTGCCCCAGTGGTGTCTGGCTTTCGTGGCTTTGGCCTGGGATCTGCTGGGGTGGGGTTGGGGGGGGTGTCTGTACGTAGGTAGGTAGAATTCAGGGTCACCTCGTCCAGTTCCCAGTAGCTGTGGCTTCTAGAGTGTTGATATCCCTTTTCTCTAACCTCTTATTATTGAACAAATCACCCAAACAAACTTTTCCGTTGGAAGTGGCCACCGCAGCTTGGCGGGGGGGGGGGGGGGGGCTGTTTCCTGGCTCCTGAGCTCCTGCCCTGAGCTGCCTCCAGGTTTAGGGTCCTACTAGGAGGCAAACTCCCTTCTCCCAGCTATCCCCAGGCTGGCTGACTGTGAGCCAGGGCCTGCGCCCTGACCCTGTCCCCCCCCCCCACCTCCTCAGCTTCATCCTGTTTGCTGGGCCCCTAGGGCCCAAGGTGGGGAGAGGGGGGTGGTAGGGAGAAAGGAAGCAGCTTCTTCCTTCTCTTCCTGCCTCTGGGGACCACCACACCCCCTCGGTTGAAGCTTTGCCTAAGTGGCTTTCTCTCCCAAGCTCTGCCCTTTCCCCAGGAATGGGGGGTGGGCCAAACTGAGGAGTGGATGTGTGTGTGTGAGAGAGAGAGACTGTCTCTCGCCCCCCATCCCCCTTGTCTCCACCCACCCCATCCCCCACATTACTTAGCTGGCTGGCATTAAAACAACAAAGCTAACTCTACCCACTTGCTTTTTTAAAAATTATGATTTAAAATTTTTAATTATGTATTCGTTTATTTACTTATATTGCAGTCCCCTTTCTGAATGTTTGGTGAGACAAGCTGGGCGGGCCGAAGGCTTTCTGGAGGACCATTTCTTCCAGACCAGGCACACTTAGGCAGAGCAACTTTGGTTTTCCCCCTTGCTGTGAGCCCATCCCCTGGACTGAATTGAAGATTTTGACTAGGCTTGCTACATTGTTTTTGTTTTTAAAATGAAGTGTGGTCTTTTTGCAGGGATTTGGAGCCCAGATTCCTTGGGACACAGAGCAGGAATGTAAGAGCTGGATTCTCCCTCAGTCCTGGGACAGTGGGACAGTAGGGTGGGGGGGACAGTAGGGTGGGGG
>NW_012274427.1:0-3271 GCF_000151885.1 Dipodomys ordii
TTCAGCTCAAGGCTAGCGCTCTAGCACTTGAGCCACAGCGCCACTTCCGGCTTTTTTCTTTTTGCTTATGTGGTGCTGAGGAATCGAACCCAGGGCCTCAAGCATGCAAGGCAAGCTCTCTACCACTGAGCCATCTTCCCAGTCTGCTAGATCATTTTTGTACATTCTCTTTACCTAGTGAATTTATGTTCATTCATTATCTTTCAAGTATATCTAAAAACACTACTTGTTATCATTCTAATCTTTAAGTACACTTATTAGTTATATGGCGAGCTTGAATACCTTTTCTGTTAATAAATTTTGTGTGAAGCTACTACTAAACTGAAATAAGGTCTACCAAAGGCAGCATCTACACTACACTACTTTAACCTCTAAACAAATTGTTATACGACCTAATAGTATACTGTATATTGGAGTAAGCAAATCTCAGCCAGTCACAATAGTCACATTGTTCTATGTCTAGGCAGAGCAAAGTCTGCATTATATTCATATAACACAAGTGATAGCTTCAGCTATTCAAGTTCTTTTTCTGCATCTCTTGCTTTTCGCTAGCTACAAAGAAAATCTGAACATATTGTTGTACATTTTGAACTCTATTTTGTCTGGATTAATTTTTTATTTCATAAACAGCTCTTTGGCAAGTAAACTTTGCTAAATGTAATTAATCACATGTTTTTGTTATTGTTAGTGGTGCTTTTTTGTGTGTATATGCCTGCTCTGAGGCTTAAACTCACAGTCTGGGCATTTCCTAAGCTTCTTTTGGCTCAAAGCTAGCACTTTACCACTCAAACCACAGCATAACTTTCAGCTTATTCTGTGTAGTTTATTAGTTGTCTTTGAATTATGATCCTCAGATCTTTGCCTCCTGAGCAGCTAGGATTACAGGCTTGAGTCATCCCCACTCAGTGTACTCTCAGTTTTTAGTTTAATAGTAAACACAGTCTCAGGCCTTGGCAAAATAAATAATATATAGAGCAAGTACTCATCTAATGGTAACAAGCTACCAGGATATAAACTTCTTCGAGATAGGTACCAAGACTATCTCTAGAGAAAGGAGAACTACTACAATTTCTTGATTAAGACAGGAACTTCATGAATACAACTCTATTGGCTCAGAAAAATGGACTGTATGGAGCTAAACAGCTTTTGTTGAGTGTGGGGTATAGTCACTATTCTAAGAAGTTTAACTTCAGAATGGGAGAAAACCAATTATACATCTAACAGATGTCTAGTATGCATAATGCCAAAAAACATAAAAAAAAACCTAAACCCCTACAACTTAAATAATCCAATCAATAAGTAGGTAAAGAAGCTAAATAAAACTAGTCAAAAGAAGTATAGTGGCCAATAAATACATCAAGAAATACTCAGCATTTCTTGTAATAAAGGAAATGAAAATCAAAACAACATATTTATTCTCACTCTAATCAGAACAATGATCATCAAGAATACAGATAATAAATGTTGGTGATGATATAGGAAAAAATTAACCGTAATATAATGTCAGTGAGCATGTAAATTAGGGCAACCACTATGGAAGACAATAAACAACATAGAAATACCCGATAATCCAAGGGTATCATTCTTGGGAATTAATATGAAAACATTCAGGTCAGGGATACAATGAAACATCAGCATATCCATATTGATTAAAGCACTCATCACAATAGTCAAATTATTGGAACAGCCTTAATGCCCTACAACTGATGAATGGATCAAAAATGTGATATATGCATTTACTAGGTACATATACATTCTATAAGAGAATATTATTCACCAATCAAAAAACCAAAATTACATCATTTGCAGGAAAATGGATGGACCTGGAAAGAAATCATACTGAATAAAAGAAACCAGGCTCATAAAGACAAATGATCAAAGGGTACATATAGTCTAAAGTGATTATTAAGCCTGTTTCTTTGTTGTGTGCATGTCAATTTCTGGAGATATTTTTAATTGGTCAACTTTTTTTCCTTCTCTTTCTTTCCTTTTTTGTCTTTTTTTCACTTTTCTTTATTTTATTTTTTAAAATTTATTTTTCCCTTCCATCCTGGTCTTTTTCTTTTTTCTTTCTTTATTCTTTTGTTCCCATTTTGTCTATTTGTTAGGGTCTCTTTGTTTCTATTTTTGTTCTATCTAGTTGGTTCATCCTGTGTGTATATATATATATGTGTATATATATATATATATATACACATATGCATATATATATATACATACATGTTGGTTACATATATATGTATATATACATATGCATATACACATATATGTTATATGTGTTATATGTTATATGTATATGTTATATGTTATATATACATGTATGTATATATGTGTGTGATATAAACTCATTTTCTGCATCATAATACCTCCCCAAACAAAAGTGAAGGTGTATTTAGAAAGGAGAACATCCATCTAGAATCTAAAAATCTCTGATTTAAAGTCTATGCAATTGTAAAATTCTGTTTATTTTTGGCTATATATTGTGTCCTGTTGTGGTTTCTGTTCAAGTGTTTTTGTTTCCAATGGTGTTATTTTGTATGGACACATATTGACTCTTATAAGTGAATCACTCATCAGTTGTAAATATAACTAATTTCCTTTTTTTTTTTTTTGGTCAGTTGTGGAGCTTGAACTCTGGACTTGGGCACTGTCCCTGTGCTCTTCAGTTCAAGGCGAACACTCTACCACTTGAGCCACAGCACCACTTCCGGTTTTCTAGTGGTTTATTGCAGATAAGATCTCACAGACTTTCTTGCCAGGGCTTGCTTTGAACCGAGATCCTCAGATCTCAACCTCCTGAGTAGCTAGGATTACAGGCGTGAGCCAGGGGCTCTGGGCTGACTAATCTCCTTTTCTTCATCCAAAGAACCTTTCTTCACCCCAAAATAAAGCTGTATCTAGATAGAGGAATACATAAAACTGACAGTCTTTGTTTTGTAGACAATTTTAGAAGTTTTCTTCTTTCTGAAGCAGAAATTTTCCCAGATTCCTCATCATTCCAGTCTCTAGAGCAGGTACACCCATTTGGCTTTGAAATTCTGTCTCTATATATGAATATAATTTGTGTATTGTCATTATATTTTCAAACAATTATTTTTTTGGGGGGGTCCGGTCGTGGGGCCTGAACTCTGGGCCTGAGCGCTGTCCCTAAGCTCTTCAGCTCAAGGCTAGCCCTCTACCACTTGAGCCACAGCGCCACTTCCGGCTTTTTTCTTTTTGCTTATGTGGTGCTGAGGAACCGAACCCAGGGCCTCAGGCATGCAAGGCAAGC
>NW_012274428.1:0-3831 GCF_000151885.1 Dipodomys ordii
TTCTTTTTTTAAAAATAATTTTTAAAAATTATTTTATTGTGAAGATACTGTACAGAGGGGTTACAGTTACATGAGTAAGGCAATAGTACATTTCTTGTCGAACATTGTTACCCCCTCCTTTGTTTTTCTGACATCAGACTTTCCACCCTCTTTTTCCTCTGACACAGAATGTCATCATAGATCTCTTGAAAAGGAAATGAATGCAGCAGGTTGACAGACATGACAGGAAAGGGAAGGGCGGGGGTGGGGGTGGGGGTTGTGGTTTTTTTGAAGAACCAATGATTCTTGAAAAGTTAATAGAGGGATAGGATGCTAGTATGGAAAAACTCTGATATGAGGTTATTTCTACCAGGCTTTTGGTTTCCCTCTTGTACTTCTAGGAGCCACCAAAGATAATACATACCCTAACTTTGCCAAGGTACTAGACCAGAGAGTCATAGAGAAATTTCTCTCCAAGATCTGGTTGCTGCCTAGGAACACTCTATATCCTGGAATGACTGATGCCTAAAATGACTGCACATTTTATAAAGACTCTGCCTCCCTCCCACAGAGACATGGTTTTCTGTTTCCACTGTGATAATGTATAGGTAACACCTACATAAATATCACACCAAAAAACCCAGAATGAGGCAGGAGACTCACTGAAAGATGAAGATGTTAGACTGTCCAGAATCTGGTAGTATAAAGGGCAGGACATGGGTATTTCCAAGCAGGCATGGAATCCATTCCTATACAAGGTAAAGTTGAGTGCCCAGATCAACACTGACAATGATTACATTTGTGATCAGAGAAGGATATGTTTTGGTATATTGCTCCCAAGGCCATGTACTTCATCCAACAACATTCACAATGGTCTGGGAGCACACTGGGAGCAAGGACATTAGGCCATCAGTTTTTAAGCACTCTTAAAATTGAGAGCTTTGGTTTATGTGGGTTATTCTTATTAGTATTTATCACACTGCAAATTTAAACATGAAAATACCCAAGTGTACATCCTGTTAACCATCAGAAGGATAGTGTCTCATGCCTTGTGACCCCTGAGAAATCCCTCCACTCGAGAGAAAGAGAGAGCGAAAAGAACCAATGGCAGTATCTTGAAAACTGTTTTGACTTTACACAGATGCCAAAGGGTCAGGAACCCACAGGAACATCTGGACAACACTTTAAGAAACACGAAAGGTAATGTGGCTGATGAGTATGGAGATATTAGACTTCAGTAAAGCATATGTTCCTTCTACCCCAATCAAAAACATGAGACACCGCAGGAAAGAATTCAGAAATTTACCTTAACATAAGTGTTTAGGAAGAAACACCAGGCAATAGAAACCTACACAGTAGGCAGGTGTAGTCTCTGCTGGAATCAGATTTCCTCTATAAATCTGTCACTTTGTTGAGGGGGTTGGCACACCATCTTGATTGGGCCTTCAATGGGGCCCTTTTCCATAGATTGATATTATATTGTCTAACTCAGCCTAGGCCAAGACTCTGAATACATGATCACCTGTGGGGCAGGAGGGCTGGCACATGGGACAACATAAGAAAGAGCCACTGTTCTTTAAAAAAAAAAAAAATGAACTTTAGCCAGGTACCGGTGGTTCATGCCTGTAATCCTAGCTACTCAGGAGGCTGAGATCTGAGGATCATGGTTGAAAGCCAGCCCAGGCAATAATGTCAGTGAGACTCTTATCTCCAATAAACTACCAGAAATCCGGAAGTGGCACTGTGGTTCAAGTGATAGAGTGCTAGCCTTGAGCTGAAGAACTGAGGGATAGCACCCAGACCCCCCCCCAAAAAAAAATCTTTAAGTAATTGTTTAAAATGGTTGCATTTTAACATATCAGTTTAATGAGTACAATGATTTTGATCACTGTCACCTCTTTCATCATTCTCCACCATCTCTTCTAACCCAGCCATCCCTTCAATTTTCCCAGTTCTGCTTTTACATATAGACCTTGAATATTATGACTGCATCCACCTACCCTTCCTCTCTCCATTTGTCTACCCCTCTCTCCTTGACCTTACTCCCCTATCCCTGACACCATAAGTTTTAGCTTCTAAACATTCATTTTGTTAAACTGTAAGTTTTTTGTTGAAGGGAGTTACACCATTGGAATCCTCCCTTGTTAGTTTATGTTTGTGTATATATGCATATGACCCTACATATGCTTATATATATTTATTATTTAAATCTAGCTTCCACATATGAGGGAAAACATGCGTCCTTTTCATGCCGGTGGCTTTATTGAGTTTCTAGAATCACCTTAGTCACTAACTGAAGTGTCTCAAATTAAAAGCATTTGAATGAATCTGACTGCTCTTTCTAAGCACTTTGTGAATTCACAGTGAAAAGCGGCATTCATCCACCCCATGCCTCTGCCCAGCCCCTGCTGACCACTAAGCTTAATATGCTTTTCTATTATAAAACACCAGTCACACAGTGCCTGAGGGAGCAGCTGCAAACAGGAGCTCATTTCTTATGCAGTCTTGGTGTTGGGTTAGCCAAGGGTCAGCTCTGCAAGCAGTAGTCCAGTGAAGCTGGGCTTTGAGGATATTGCAGGCATAGTCTTTATTTTGGGAAAGTATGGCTGTATTTTAAGTCTGCTGGTGAGCCACAGCTCAGGTTTCTTTCACTTTATGACAATTTGGCTCATATTTTTTAGAGGAAATATTCACCTGCTGCTTTCCACCCATTGGTTCTTCAGTCTGCGAAGGCTCCTTTCAGAAGTTGTCATGTACATCTGTAAATGTGTAGAAATCAATGCTATTTATCTGGTGGGGATGACCTTGCAGATACAGAGATGACTTCAAAATGGCATATGAAGATAGAAGTAAGCAATTTCAATACAGTACTTAGAATTTCCAATAGCTCTTTAATTACTCTCTCCTGTGAAAGAGGAGGAAAAGCCCAAGCTCAAATCACTTCAAAAGCAGCTAATTCACCAGTGATACTCACTGGACACTATTTTGAAAATGAACTATATGACTTGGGGGGAAGGGGATTCTGGAGAGAAAAATGGGAGAAAATGAGAAGAGGTAATACTGTTCAAAAAGAAATGTACTGTATTCACTACCTGAACTATGTAACTATAGCCCCTCTGTATATCACCTTTATAATAAAAAAGTGAGGCTGGTCTGAGTCATGAGAAGGGGGTCAAATAGCCAATGCTTATTCACTTTGTCACAAGTAACATAAAGGGGACATCCTCCCTCCTAGAAGATAAGAACACCCATGGGTTAGAAAGCTGAGACTGCAGACTATAGCTCTGAGTTTCAATCTTCATTCTGCTTTGCAATTCTGCCTGAATCACAGCTCTGCACCTTCTCCATCTCTGAAATGGGCTAATAATACTATTTGTTTTATTTAATTAAGAGATGCAGGAGAAAATATGAAGTGCTTTTCTTTTATCATCCTTCCAAAAGCAATATACAGCTATTATTTTAAAAAATAGATCATGGAGATTAACAGATTGAAAACTCAATTTTTTTTCACATTATTGCCAGTTGTATTTAAGTCATGACCCTGTCTTCTTCCAGACACCCATTCTTTTTCAATTTATTTACTCATTCTTAAAATAGGCTTGTATTAGTTACCCATTTGCTTACTCCTGTGCTGATTACAACATTGCAAGTTATTAAATGTTATTTAATTGTGTAATATGTATAGCATAATTCAGTCATCCAGTTCTGCTCTGGATACTTCAGTGGTTTTCCTTCCTTCCCTCCTTCTTTCTCTTCCTTCCTTCCTTCCTTCCTCCCTCCCTCCCTCCCTTCCTTCCTTCCTTCCTTCTTTCCTTCCTTCCTTCCTTCCTTCCTTCCTTCCTTCCTTCCTTC
>NW_012274429.1:0-2050 GCF_000151885.1 Dipodomys ordii
TTTTGCTTATGTGGTGCTGAGGAATCGAACCCAGGGCCTCAGGCATGCAAGGCAAGCGCTCTACCTCTGAGCCACCTTCCCAGCCCCTATAGACAACTCTTGAGAGATAACATTTAGTGAATGCTAGAACACTAGCCATGCCAGGTACTATTCAAAGTATTTTTTATATCTTAGTTCTCACTTAGTTCCACTATCAACGATATTTTCACATATACATCTATGGCACAATGACATAAGGAGCTTATCTAAGATACTTTTCCTATACCTCTGAGTCTTTATGTCTGTGGTCTAAAACCCTCACTACCTAATTACCACTCAAAACCCTGCTCCTGTGTTAGCTCTGTGACTTTTCTAGACTTAACTGCCCCATTTACAGTGTTTTGTCCAGCACTGGAATATATTCAATAGGTTTTTAATTAACATAAGGACTACACAAAAGGACACAAAGTAGTTACAGAACTGTCACCAGATATTTGACACTGATTTCATTGAATCTGTTTTCTGAAGCTAAGTTTGAATGCAGAGGCATTCTGTAATGCACAGCAGGAGACAAGAGAAGACCTATTAGTGAGAATACATTAAGGAAGCCACTGGTAGAGTTATGTCTAAGAAGTGTAAGGCCTTGAGTTCAAACCCCATGCTGAAAAACAAAAAGCCAAAGTATTAATGTCCTAGCTAAAGAGGAGCAGGCAATACTGGGCTAATGAAGTACCAGTGTCAACTGCAAGTCTTTCTCTTTTAAGTTTTCACATAGCAAATGTACAAACATAAATCTCAACTTCCTAAAACCAGATACTCTTATTTTGTCTTAGTAGTTACTTTTACAACTCAGTAGAAAACACACAACTAGACAAAGGGCCAGGCCAGCACTGAGGTGCAATGTGTTGGGAGAGGGGAATGGCTGTAAGAGGAGGGGTAAAAAAAAAAAAGATATAATGTTTTGCCTGTGGAGGAACTCTTCCAGTTCATTAACATTATTTCTATTGGAAACAGATTTCTAAAGTAGTAAGGCTAGAGATTTGGCAAACAGTAGAGCAAGTGCCTAGCCAGCACAAGGCCCTGAGTTCAAATCCTAGTACAGCAACAAATCTCTTCAAATAAAACATAAGGAAAATTTGAATACATGAATAATCTCAATGGTTATAATAACAACCGCACATTGTCTCCTCTTGAGTGCTTTTTGGAAGGCATCAACATGGAGTAAATGAAAATGAGAAGAATTCTAAGGGAGAAGCAGGTGAGAGGTTGAAGACTACCTCTCTTCCCTTTTATTGGGTGCTTATAAATAACTATAAATTATTTCTTATGGTGCCACAGATGGAAGCCAGGGTCTTAAGCATGCTAAGCACCCCCATTCTACCACTGTGCTACAGTGCAGTTTCCAGTAACGATAAATTCTGAACAGTGACCTAAAGTCAATATTTTAAACTATAGGATCAGATGAAGAAGGTGTGGTCTATCTAGTACAACAAACAGGTCGGAATAAGACTGAGAAAAGGAAACACCTACCTGTCGTGTTCTCTTGAACGTGGATCCCTCCCGTTCTCTGTGCTGCCCGGAAGAGCTGCTTCTCTCCCTAACAGGAGCACTTCTGTACCCGGGACTGGGGATGATGTACTCTTTTCCTATGTCAATATCCTTCATCTTCACTGAGTAGAGTGCCAGGGCACATAGACTATTTTCACTTCAGAATTCCTGAAATAAAAAATTCAAGAACAGACATTTCCAATTGTTTTAAGGGAGTGGGGAAGGAAATAAGGAAGAGTGATGGGGTGGGTTGGTGGGGTACACAGTAATGCATATATGGAAATGTCGCAACGAACCAACCCCCTTGCACAACCAATGTATAGTAATAAGAAATCTTTTAAATAGAACACGCATTTTCTCAATTATGCTTAGTCATCGAAAGTATTCATGCTGTTCACCATTATAGCTATAAAAAATAATTTTTCGGGGCTGGGAAGGTGGCTCAGTGGTAGAGTGCTTGCCTTGCATGCATGAGGCCTTGGGTTCGATTCCTCAGCACCACATAAGCAGGGAAAAAAAGCCG
>NW_012274430.1:0-1691 GCF_000151885.1 Dipodomys ordii
CATGTGCAAGCCATTTAGAGCCCTTAGCCAATCCCGTGGCACCTGGTGACGGTGAAAGGCAGACAACCAATGATAGAACGACCCGTGTTCCTATTCCCTATATAAGCGGCCACATTTTCGTGTATGGGGTCTCTAGCTCAAGCTCTCCCATCAATTCAAAAGCTCTCCAATAAAGTGTGATCTGAGAAGACGCCTGGTGTGGTGGTTGTCCTTCCTTGCTGGTCGAGAAGGCGTTCGCCGCATTACTGGATATAAATGGATATATAAATATAAATTACTGACTATAAATTACAATTTTGTAAAGGAAATATTACTGGATATAAATGCTAAGATAGACAACAGCACAATATAAGATTTGGTTGACTAGCACATTCACAGAAGAAGATAGGTACCAAGCCCTCTTCCCCCCCCCCAAATCAATCAATAACTCATTAACAATGTACAAAGATTATATACCACAATTAAGTTGGTTTAATTCCAGCAATTTAAGGATATTTAACATAAGCAAATCAATAACCATAACAGACAACAAAATCAAAGACAAAAGTAACATGATATCACAATATATACAGAAAACATTTGCACAAATGTTTGGCAGAAAATTGCTTCAAAACACAGAGGCTGTGTTGCTATTACTATGTACAAATGTGGAAGTAGATTTGAGTTTGGCTTCTGAGAAAAAGCTAGAGTCATTTTGAAACATATGTGAGGAGTAACCTAAAATACCCTAAATAAAACTTTAAATGTGATTCTAGTGAGGATTCTGGTGAACTATGTGGAGAATAAAGACTGCTCTAATGCTGTCTGAGATGAAAACAGATTAAAATATTTTCACTTATTGATTCCAGGGGCTAAACATCTGAAGAATTTGTCTGCATTGGGTCAGGTAAGATTGATGTACTTGAATGTGTGATGTGATAGAAGAAATATCTACACAGCAAAACATTCAGGTGACTGCAAGCTTACTCTTAGCACAAATCAGTGAATGAGACAGAGAATGTATGTAACCTGAGGACAGAATTTTTAATAAAACATCTGGGAAGTAGAAATGAAATCTTGGAAAATATCATCCAGGCGTTATAGCATTTTTTAAAAAAATATTTAGCGGAAGGTGGCCAAGAAATTGGTGAAGAGATTGAATAAAGAGAAAGAATTCAGATAATGTTCATCAGAATAATGAGAAGATGGCACTGAAGAGATCTCTGGATGTCTTGGAGATGACTCCATCCTAACACAAGCTTTGAATATTGGAAGCTTGGTGGCAACAAAGATATAACACCTAGTGCTTAGTTAGTCCTCTACTCTGCATCATAGGAAAACGTTCCTTTATGCAGGCATGACTCAATCTGTATGTTTATATTTCTTAGTTTAATTTATTTGATAAAACAAAGAGAGTTGGAGAGGCATTGAGATTTTCTTTTTTCTTCTGGAACTGGGGTTTGAATTTTGGTGTCCTACCACTTGAATCAGAGCTTTACTTCTGGCTTTGCAAAGTTAATTACAAATAAGAGTCTTCTGGGCTGGGAAGGAAACAGTAAGTATTTTGGAAGTATAAGAATAATATACTTTTTATTTATATAAAAGTGCTAATTAGGGGCTGGGAAGGTGGCTCAGTGGTAGAGCGCTTGCCTTGCATGCCTGAGACCCTGGGTTTGATTCCTCAGCACCACATAAGCAAAAAGAAAAAAGCT
>NW_012274431.1:0-1107 GCF_000151885.1 Dipodomys ordii
GCTTATGTGGTGCCGAGGAATCAAACCGAGGGCCTCATGCATGCAAGGCAAGTGCTCTACCACTGAGCCACCTTCCCAGCCCCTCATACTCAGACTTTCAATGACATTAATCCACTAGCTGCTAGTTCACAATATTACTGAGAAGTCCAGTATTGTTATTTCCCCCAATTCTTTTTTTTTTTTTTGGTCCCGTCCTGGGGCCTGAACTCTGGAGCTGGGCGCTGTCCCTCAGCTCTTCAGCTCAAGGCTAGCGCTCTACCATTTGAGCCACAGCAGCACTTCCAGCTTTTTTCTTTTTGCTTATGTGGTGCTAAGGACTCGAACCCAGGGCCTCATGCATGCAAGGCAAGTGCTCTACCACTGAGCCACCTTCCCAGCCCATTTCCCCCAATTCTTTAAAGCTATTTTTATCTTTTCTTGAACATTTTTTCCCTCTGAGTTGTTGACATGACTTCTATCCACTTATTGGAGGATTTCATCTTATCCTCAATGATATTTGTCCATACACTTATAACTTAAAATGAGATATTTAAAAGCTGTTTATGTGTGGATGGTCTTGTCTTCCAGTGGCTTTCACTGTACCATTAGCAGGTGGCCAGATTGCACCTCCATTTACTAACCTTACATTTTAATGCATCTTGCTCTGTTGTCTAGTATTCAGAGAACTTCTCTTTCCTGGTGTTCAGTTTCTCCATACAGGTTTCACCCCATCTAATGTGGGAAGAGGATAGAGAGAAGCATGCCATTGAACTTGGCAGCAAAAGGCACTTAAGGACCCACATCCCTCTTCAGACGATAGCACTACACTCTTTTGTACTGATTTCCCAAGAGTTTTTCCAGAGATTCTCATCTCTTAGTGAGTGGGTACCTCAAAATCTAACTTCTTACATACTCTGAAATTATCCCATTTTTCCTCCCTTGTCTGGCCTCTGATTTCCAGATACCACTCCCTCCTCTCCACCAATTTCTTCAGCTGTTCTACAATTTAGTAGAGTCAATCAACAGCTTCAGATTAACATGGCCCTAAACAAATTTGATTTAGGATTACAATTGTCCCTAGTTTTACTAACAATTGACTCCACATTTCTTTTTTTTTTTTTTTTTTTT
>NW_012274432.1:0-1383 GCF_000151885.1 Dipodomys ordii
AGCTCAAGGCTAGCGCTCTACCACTTGAGCCACAGCGCCACTTCCAGCTTTTTTCTTTTTGCTTATGTGGTGCTCAGGAATCGAACCCAGGGCCTAATGCATGCAAGGCAAGCACTCTACCACTGAGCCACCTTCCCAGCCCATGGTTCCTGCTTATAATCCCAACTATTTGGGAGGATCTTGGTTTGAAGTCAGCCTTGGGGAAAAAAAAAATGCAAGCCCCTATCTGAAAAATAGTTAAAGCAAAAAAGGGCATGCCTCAAGTGTAGAGCACCTGCCTAGCAAGAATGAGGCCCTGAGTTCAAACTCCAGTTTAAAAAAAAAAAGTTCTTGGAACAGCATACACTTTGTGGAGTGAGGGAGAGGCTCTATAGCAGTGCACAATAGCATGAAGACGTATCCCAGGAGAGGGGAATAAGTCGGATTCAGTAGTTAGATCCACATGTGGGTGAGCGGGGGAGGGGAGTTAGTTGATTCAGAATGTAACAGGTTTTTGGGTGGACTAAGTCTGCCCCCTCAGCCTGGAAGAAAAGCATGGAAGTTGGTGGTCCCTGTCCTAATGAAGACACTTCCCTTGATGTAAATGGTCACTTTCCTGAAGCAGCTCTTGGCTACAGTATAAAAAGGAATGCCTCCCTCACTGAAGCCATCAGGCCATGAATGGGCTGTGCCTGCAGAGGCAGTGAGTCCAAGTGACAGGTTATCTGAATGGAGCTACTGGCTTTAGGAATTGGGTGTCTGCATCCTGGTTCTTCCTGGTTTGGGTTCAGACCCCAGTTCTGACATCTCCTGGCCATACATGAACTTTGAGTAAGGCGTTTAGATGTTCCTAGCCAGTCTCCTGTGCATAATGACCGCACTATGAGCATCACCCCCCCGCCCCGGCAAAAGATCATGTCGGGTGGGGGGGTAGGACACGTGGTGTGGTCCTGATACCTTCCTGGAAGGGTCCCAACGTGGCACTGCAGTGAACCCCACGCTTATCCCCACTAAGAATACAAGCGGGGCGGGATGAAGGGAATGGCCCCAGGTCAGAGTTACCGCACCATTCCAGAGGACAGGGTCCCTCAAAAAGAAGTTTCTTTGCGGTAGGGATCTCCCCACACACCCCCCCCTACGCCCTGACCCACGCCTCCCGCCTCTCCCCGCAGGTACGTGTCGGCCCTGACCACGCCCGCGCGCCTCTCCCCCGTGGACTTCCACTACTCGCTGGCCACGCAGGTGCCCACGTTCGAGATCACGTCTCCCAACTCCGCGCACGCCGTGTCGCTGCCGCCCGCCGCGCCCATCAGCTACCGCCTGGCGGAGCAGCAGCCGCTCCTGCGGCACCCAGCGCCCCCGGGCCCCGGGCCGGGACCAGGACCTGGCGCGGACATGCAGCGC
>NW_012274433.1:0-1357 GCF_000151885.1 Dipodomys ordii
TTTTTCTTTTTGCTTATGTGGTGCTGAGGAATCGAACCCAGGGCCTCAGGCATGCAAGGCAAGCGCTCTACCACTGAGCCACCTTCCCAGCCCTGAGATGCCTTTCTTGAAGCAATGCCTGGGTTGAGACTTAAAACACAGCACCGAGTGTTCACTATGGAGAGAAAAGAGGGAGCCATCTCAGCCAGCCAGCCAGCCAGCCAGCCGGCCAAAGTGGAAGCACAGAGGCAAAGCGATGACTGACATCCAGATGCCCCTGCATGTGGCTAAGTTTATTTACAACACATCTGACTTTGAAACACAGCGCTGCTGCTGAGCAACCATGGGACTCTGCTAGAGGTTCACCTTTGCCTAAGGGTCATGGTTCTTCTCTGCAAAGTGAGTGCAACAATAGACAGTAGCATCCCTTCGCCTAGTTTTTAAGAGGATTCAGTTCAAGAAGTGGAGGAGGCAAACACCTGATCCATTGAAGCACCTGGGTGAGGGATTGCGATTACCCACATCCTGTGAAGAAGTTTCACACTGTGAGTTTCTGCAATGGTCTAATGGTGTGGCCTTGTGGAGCTGGAGATGTCTTAGGGCACAAAGTTTGCTGTTTGGCGGCTGGCAGCCTGTGTCTGAGGAACTGCAGTAAGGTCCAGGTGAAAGTAGTATGGCCTTTGGCATGCCATAGACCCGCTGATTTCAACACTCATCAGCTGAGTGACTGTGAACGCTGCCTCTTAACATTCAAGGAGACTTGGTTTCTTGGTCTTTAGAATCATTACTGTTGGAGAATTGTGAGAAAGATTTACATGGGATAAAATATGTCAGGTGTTGGGCTGGGAAGGTGGCTCAGTGGTAGAGCACTTGCCTTGCATGCATAAGGCTCTGGGTTTGATTCCTCAGCACCACATAAGGAAAAAGAAAAAAGCCGGAAGTGGTGCTGTGGCTCAAGTGGTAGAGTGCTAGCCTTGAGCTGAAGAGCTGAGGAGAAGGGGAAACAAAGGAGGAGGCTACAATGCTTGATAAGAAATGTACTCATTAACTTGCTCATGTAATTGTAACCCCTCTGTACAGTATTTTCACAATAAAAAATAAAAAAAAAAAAGATTGAGACTTGGGCTCTTCAGCTTCTTTGGACTTTGGCGTGACCCAAACTGGATGCACCTGTGAACCTTGAAGGCATTTGCTCTACATACAGTCTGTCTCTGGTCACCCTAAGAGTCCTGAGTGGTTCCTTCCACAGGGCAGTCTGAGATGCCTTTCTTTTTTTTGGGGGTCCAGTCATGGGGCCTGAACTCTGGGCCTGGGCGCTGTCCCTCAGCTCTTCAGCTCAAGGCTAGCGCTCTACCACTTGAGCCACAGCACCACTTCC
>NW_012274434.1:0-5622 GCF_000151885.1 Dipodomys ordii
CGACAAAAAAAAAAAAAAAGTACAAGTTTGTAGTCAGATACTAGTGGCTCATGACTGTAATCCTAGCTGCTCAGGAGACTGAGATCTAAGGATCATGGTTCAAAGCCAACCTGGGCGGCAAAGATTATGAATCACTTGCCTTCAGTTGACCACCAAACAACACAACAAAAGCCAAAGGTGGAGCTGTTGCTCATGTGGTAGAGTGCTAGCCTTGAGGAAAAAACTCAGCAAGAGCACTAGGCCCAAGTTCAAGCTCCAGGACAACAGACACACACACACACACACACACACACACACACACACACACACACACACACAGGACATGACACGTTTCCAAAGGGCAAGAGTTGAAGGGCCCAAGCCATCAAGTCCCTTCAGTCTGTGCCCAGCTACACGGAGCGCAGAACAGGGTGAGGGAACCAACCTTCCTGCCCAGCGAAGGCAGCGCCCAAGACAGCCCAGCAGCCCAGGAGCCAGAGGCCCAGCATGGTGCCGCCGCCACACAGCTGCGTGTTACCTGCCGGGCTCCTGCTATATACCACGGCGCCCGCTGTTATCTGAGACCTTGAGTGGAGAAGCCCTTTTCTGGGCGCGTGTCCAGTGGGCAGCGTGTGCCAGGCAGGGCAGCGCGGGAGCCTGGGATAGACACAGCTGCCGTCCACGGCTGAGCTCCAGGCCAAGGGCTCAGGGCCATGAAGGAGCTGAACAGCAGCCCTGGTCCCATAGCTGTGTGCTACAGCCCTGCTGCCCGGGTAGGCTGAGTCTATGGACTCACAGCTGAGCCCCAGACTAGCAGTGGCTGTGATCAAAGAGTCCAACAAACCTTCTTTCCTCAGATCTCAGGCTCCTGATTAGCTGGGATTACAGGCATGAGCCACCAGAGCCTGGGGACAGTTGTCTTACTGGAACTACTTGTTTGTTCCTGGCCTTGGCTCATTTTAGAAGATGGTCTAAGGACAGAGAGTGGGCCACATGTGTTAGGCAGGAAAGCAGAGCACTGAACACTCGGTGTCCTGCCTGAATGAAACCACTCTGCACGAGTGAGCTCATCGTGTAAGCAGTGCTCACCAGGCCCCTCCTGGAAGAGACCAAGTTCACCAGTCCCCGGTGTAGCAAGCCTGCACTGCAGGAAGGAGTGGGAAAGTAGTTTGTTTTTAAAGATCTAATATAGATCATCACCATTTTGGAAGTCCTAATAATTTTATTTACTATTTTTGACACTAAAGTCAGAAGGTCCATTCTTTTTTTTTTTTTGGCCTGGTGAGAATTTTTTTATTTTTAATATATTTTTATTGTGAAAATACTGTACGGAGGGATTACATATGAGTACATTTCTCATCAAGCATTGTAGCCTCCTGCTTTGTTTCACCTTCCCATCCCTTCGAATCCTTCTCCCCACCCCGCCCTCCCCCGCCAAAGTTGTAAAGTTCGTTTTTCGACATAACGACTTGTACATCTCATTGTTGCAATGGGTAGAAGATCCACTCTTAAGGGGACATTTAACAACACCGTGTACTCAGGAGACTGAGATGTGAGGATTAAGCTTTGAAGCCAGCCAGGGCTTCGCAAAAACTCCAAAAGTGAAGCTGTGGCTCAAGTGGTAGAGCACCAGCATTGTAGGAAAAGCCAAATGAAGGCAAATGTAGGCCCCCCCCCACACACACAGAACAAGAAACGAAAAGCAAAGAAAGGAAGGAAAAAGGGAGGGAGGGAAGGAGGAAGAGGGAAATGAAGAAAGAAGGGAAAAAGGAAGGAGGGAAGGAAAGAAGAAAGAGAAGAAGAAAGAAAAGGAGAAGGTAAAAACAGCTTTGGGAACAGCTGAGGCCTCTCTGAGGAGGTAAAGAGGCAGCAGCAAGCACTGGCGTCCCGCGTCCCTTTGGAGACGCCTGTGGTGGGGAAGTCAAGTCCCCCTGGAAGTCCAGCGGCCAGGGTGAGGGGAGAGCGCAGGGCAGGGCGGAGTGAGGAGCGGCCTGGGGAAGGTCTGCCTACAGGGGCAGAGGCGGTGGCCCCGCCCCACGCGGTGGCCCCGCCCCTCCCTCCTCCCTGACTGGACATCCTGGGAACCCGCAGCTGGCCCTGAGAGTCTGGCCAGCGCCTGGCCTGCAGGCTGGGCGGCCGAGCTGAGCCGCGCACCTGCGGCCTCCGCGGCCCAGGTTTTGTATGTAGTTGTGACAGGCGGTGAGTGGAGCGATGCCGGGTGGCAGGGGAAGGGGGTCCCTTCCGGAGGAACCCGAGATGTGGGCTGGGAGGTGAGTCCCCTGACTTCCCCAGAGCAGAGAGGGGTGGAGAGGGCGGGGCAGAGCTGGGCTGCAGAGCTGGGGCTCATGCAGGGCCTGAGGTGCTGGGTGTGCTCCTGGCCTTGTTCCTGCTCCTCATGGGGGGGGGTGACCCAGGCTCCTGGGTGCCTGCGCCTCCTCTCAGCAGAGCTGCCGCCCCTGCACACGATCGACCGCAGACACCGCGCAGAGCACGCCCTGGCGTTGGCCTCCCCTGGCCAGCCCTTGGGCTGAGGGGTCAGCCGTGGGTCACCGTGGGAAGAACCCCAAACCCACAGGTGCGTGCGCAGCGCCTCACCACCTGCTGCTCCCGTGGCAGCACTCTGAGCATGCGTGCGGCTGCCAGCGGCTGCCTCCAGGCCAGGGCTGGGAGGGGAGGCCAGGCCGCCCTGGCCCCAAACACCACAGCTTTCCACCCATGTTTTAACTCATTTCCTGTGCCTGTGTGCTTCTGACCAGCCACGTGATGGGAAGGGGACCCGAGGGGTCTCCCAGAGAACCCCCCACCGGGTCTGGCCAGTTCACTCTAGCCCAGTGAAGGTTCAAGTTCAGAAACAAAGGTGACCCCCAAACAAAAGCCAGACAACACTGATGGCAGGTCCTGGGTTTATTGAGGCTTGGGGAGGGGGGAGGCACGGCAAGAGCGAGCACAGAGCAGCTCTGAGGCTCAGTTTTCCTCCAGGGTCTGCTTCACCCAGGGGAGGTGCGCAGTGATGCGGGTGAACACAGCAGGTATGCTGGCGTCACACTCACGGCTGCCCCAGGACACGATGCCCACCTGGGTCCACACTCCCCCCTTCTCGCACACCAGGGGGCCGCCAGAGTCATTCTGTAGGGAAAAGAAAAGAAAAAGAAAAAAGGAGGCTCCAGCAGCCCGGCCCCTGCGCATGCGCCCAGAGGCCAGTCCATGGCCTGACCCAGGACACCTCTGCCTGCTTTCTGGGTGGGTTGTGGAGGGTTTCAGCAGCTGCTGTGGGTTGAACTTTCTGGAAGTCTGGGCCATTGTGTGACAGAAGTCGGTGCAGCTGAGTGCGTGCAGGGAGGCGCAGGAGGGCGGGCTGTGCGGGGCAGCGCGGCTGCGGCTCAGCCTCGGCTCTGCCTGGGCCCTGTCCAGGCTGCGCGGCTCACCTCCCGCAGCCGCCACGCACACGCTCACGGGGATCTGACACCATCGCAGCTGACACACTGCACCTGCCTCCCTCCCCCCTCAGCCCTCACCCCGTACTCGGGCAGCCATGTCTAGAGAGAGGGGGGACAGTGTGGGCAGAGCCCAGGAGGCCGCACCATGCAAGGGCCGGTCCCGTTGCCTCCGGCGCAGATCATGTCATCTGTGATGTTAGCACCCCAGTACTTCTGACAGTCGGGAGTGGACACGAGGGGCAGCACTGCCTGCTGCAGCGTGGGTGAATTCTCAGTGTCTAGAAGGGCGGGGGAGTGAGTGGTCGGTGCCCGACGCCCTGCCGTGCCTGGCAGCGCCCACCCCGTCAGCCCCCCGGGCAAGCTGCTCACTGTGCTGCCTGTGGCCCCAGCCTGTGATGACGCACAGTGTCCCTGGCGGGAAGTCAGCCTCGTCACAGACCAGACACACGGCGGACACAGTGTCGGTGAAGCGGGCCGGGGTGGCCAGCTTCAGCAGCGCGATGTCATCGTGCACAGGAATTACGCTGGCATTGGGATGAACGAACACCTGTAGCCAAGAACAGAGCTCCAAGTGAGGCCCACAGAGGAGCCGACAATCTGTGGACATCTGGGGACCGTGACCTTCCCTGGGGGCCTGTCCAGCAGGCCAGGTTACCTGTGCAATCGTCAACACCTGGACATTCTTCCCATTGTCGTTCAGGTTAAACAGCCCCACCACCACCTTTTCAACTGGCCTAGACATGGAGACAAGTAGGAGTGAGGTGGGAGAGTGTCTGCTCCCCTCTTCCGCCCTCCAGAGAGCCCCGGCTGCCAGCCTTACTCGAGCATACAGTGGGCGGCAGTGAGCACCCATTCCTCGCTGATCAACACGCCTGCGCAGGAGTGAATGTCACCTGGGATCTGTGCGAGAGGAAAAGGCAGTGACAATTCCACAGGACAGCACCCCGTGCTGACCACGCCACACTGCCCCCACGCCCAGCACCCCTCTCACCCTCAGGGACACCATCCACGGCCAGGATCCAGGGACAGCGTCCTCCCCGCCGATGACCCGGGGCAGGCCACTGAGCTTAGGAGGGATGGCAGGAATCCCGCAGCCTGGGGGACCCAGGAGGTGACAGCCAAAGTGGGCACTGGGACCCCGCCAGGTCTCCCCCCCTCCCACCTCCTGTCTCCTCTCACCCTTGGGGATCCCGGCTGGCTCCTCCCTTCCCTTCGCCCTGCCCCCTGCCCCCCCCCCACAAACCTGGTATCCCACAAGTGCAGCTCAGTGTGAGGCGAGCAGGATCCTGGTCAGAGAACTCAGATTCTTGCGCCCCGCTCAGCTCCCCTTCCAGACAAATACACACACACACAGACATGCAGCACGTGAGGCGGTCAGCAGGACCCATGGCTGCCTAGTTCAGCCACGCAGCTCACCCTGCCAGCCGCCACCCTGCCAGAGTTGGTGTGAGGCTGTGACAAATGAGCGGACCAAGCGCTGCTCCATTCCGGGGACAGAGGAGAACTAAGAGAGCTGTAAAAGAACAAGCTTCTGGTGCTCACATCTGTGATCCTAGACACTCAGCACACTGATCTGACAATCATGGTTCAAAGCCAGCCTGAGGAGACAGTCCTCGAGACTCTACTCTCCAATTAACCACCAAAAGAGTCAGAAGTAAAGAAACTTGATTTAAAAGAACCTCAGAAACAGAAGCTAGGCCCTGAAGGATGAATATAAAAAAGGAAAACAAAACAAAGCAAAACCGTCAGGCTTGGGCAGGCAGGGCTGAGGGGGCCGAGCCGCCACTGCCCCTTCAGTCTGTCCCTGTGCCCCGCACGGCCGCATCGCCGCCTCCTCCACAGGACACAGACCGGCTGCGCAGCCATGGAGAGGGCCCGGCTGCCAGGGTCTCAGGGGGTCTGGGGAGCAGCGGGAGCTGGGACCTGTGTCTTTCTCCCAACGCCCCCTGCAGCCATGAGGCCAGTGAGGGGGAAGAGGACAGGGACTCGCTCTCGCTCACAGCTACACGGAGCGCAGACCAGGGTGAGGGAACCAACCTTCCTGCCCAGCGAAGGCAGCGCCCAAGACAGCCCAGCAGCCCAGGAGCCAGAGGCCCAGCATGGTGCCGCCACCACACAGCTGCGTGTTACCTGCCGGGCTCCTGCTATATACACAGCGCCCGCTGTTATCTGAGACCTTGAGTGGAGAAGCCCTTTTCTGGGCGCG
>NW_012274435.1:0-2885 GCF_000151885.1 Dipodomys ordii
TCTTCTTCTCCTTCTCCTTCTCTTTCTCCTCCTCCTCCTCCTCCTCATCTTTCTCTTCCTCTTTATCTTCCTCTTCTTCTTCTCCCTCTTCTTCTTCCTCTTCTTCTTCTTTTTGCCAGACCTGGTGCTTGAACTCAGGGCCTGGGCACTGTCCCTGGGTTTCTTTTGCTCAAGGCTAACATTCTACTACTTGAGCCACAGCACCATTTCCAGCTTCTCTGTTTATATGGTTCTGAGGAATTGAACCCAGGGCTTCATGCATACTAGTCAAGCACTCTACCACTAAGCCACCTTCACAGCCCACATATCTTCTTCACTAAGGGTATCCTGGTTATCACCACAGGGAACAATGCCTTCCCACAGCAAAGGGCAACACTTAGTCCTCCAAATGGCACCTCCGAGAAAAAGCAGCCTCCCTCGTGACAGATTGTTGCATTCCTAAAAGCCAGTGGCTTGTTTTCATAAGAATAGGCAAGTAGGATGTCCTGCCAACATATAAGGCTTCCTGTAAGTTCATGATGGTGATGGTTGGTACCACTTTCACTGCAAAGATAAATCCATCTCTGAAACCCATGTCTATCCTTTTTCAACAAAAATGCAAAGGCAATTGATTCAATGGGGTAAAAGGAAGATATTGTAAAGAATCGTGCTATAATAACTACATAGCTATCTGAAAGGAAGAAACATCTATCTTTTTCTCACATCATACATAAAAGAAAATTTTTAAATAAGATCATGTATTTAAATGTAAGTTCTACAACTCTAGAACACATAAGAGAAATCTTTAACTTGGGCAAAAATTTCTTAGAATACTCAAGACAGGGGCTGGGAAGGTAGCTCAGTGGTAGAGTGCTTGCTTTGCATGTATGAGGCTCTGGGTACGATTACTCAGCACCACATAAGCAGGAAAAGCCAGAAGTGGCACTGTGGCTCAAGTGGTAGAGCATTAGCCTTGACCTAAAGAGCTGAGAGACAGCACCTAGGCCCAGAATTCAGGCCCTACAACTGATAAAAAAAAGAATACTAAAGATATAAAAGCATAAAAGAAAGCATAAAAGAAAAATGGATAAATTGGACCTTATAAAAGTAAGTAAATAAACTTGCTTTGTGAAAGATATGGTTGGACAAATGTAAAGGAAAGCCAAGGTTGGAATGTAGCTTAGTGGTAGAGTGCTTTCCTAGAATCCATGAAGCCCTGGGTTCAATTCCTCAGTACCATATAATCAAAAAAGCCAGAAGTGGCACTGTGGCTCACGTGGTAGAGTGTTAGCCTTGAGCAAAAGAAGGTCAGGTACAGTGCTAAGGCCCTGAGTTCAAGCCCCAGGACTGGCGAAAGAAAGAAAGAGAGAGAGAGATTAAGAAAGAAAGAAAGAAAGAAAGAAAGAAAAGCCAGAATCAGGGAAAATAATATGTATGTACATATATATCATATGTATGCCATATATATGCATAAATATATGTGACAACTCAAATGCATAATATAAAAGAAAAATCTAACAACTTAATAAATAAGAATAAAAGTAACCTGAAAACATGGCTGAAAGATCTGACAGACATTTCACCAAAGAAGATATTTGAATGGCCATTCTCATGAAAAGGCACAAAATGCAAATTAAAACCACAATCAGATATCATCGTATACCCATTAGAATATCTACAATTCAAAACACTGACCATACCAAGGACTGGTGTGCATTGGGACAACTGGACACGTAATGTGGTAGTATATACACTAGAAAAACTTGCAGCTTCTTAAAAATGAGCACATACCTACCACGTTATCCAAGTCACTCTACCTCATGGCATTTTCCCAAGAAAAATAAAACATGAGTGAAGACAAAGGCTTATGCAAGAATACTCATCACAGCTTGTTTGTAATAGCCTCAAACCAAAACCAGCCCTAACGATCATCCACAGACAAATCCAGAATGTGGAATATGCTGCAAGATGATAGACCTGGATTCTGGAAGGAATGGCTATAATGGAGAAGGATGAGGGAGAGAATCTGATGGCTGACGGAAATGAGAAACATAGTATCCAGATGCACACAGAAGTTCCAAATAGATACTAAATCGAAGGGGGGAAAATCCAGCTAGATAGCACATAAGTGAGTCACCTATGAAAATGTGAATATGCACAGCATTTTACAAGACACTGAATTAATGTTGCCTTCCCTGCATATGGTAATGGTGATGCAGGGCTATGAAAAATGCTTGTGTTCTCTGGAAGTGTGTGTTGAAATGTTTAGAAGTCAAGTGACGTGACATGTGCAGCCTATTTTCTGATAATTTGCCCCCAAAATGTGTGTGTATGAGTGAGAGAGAGAGAGAGAAAGAGGAGGAGGGAGGAGGAGGAGGAAGAAAGGAAGGAGAAAAAGAGGAGGAGGAGAAAAAGAAGGATAATATATATGTATATGTGTATAACATATATATGATATATAATGAATATATGATATATAATGTAGCATATGTGGTATGGTATATGATACTATTTTATATTATTATATTATAATACAATATGATATATATATATCATATATATCATGATTATCTAGCCCTGTGCATTTGCTGACCCCTGAAATCAACCTATGAAATAAAATTCAAAGCAGAGGCAAGTCAATATATGGTCAGAAATACCATTTCAAATCAATAGGCAGAAATGACATTTCAAATCAATTGGCAAAAGATGAAATATCCCATTTGTGGATTCCAACCAATTAATTATGTATGGGAAAAATGCAGATTTCTTTTTCACACCTTACCAAAAAGTAATTTTTTTTACTATTCTTTTTTTTAATTGTGAAAATACTGTACAGAGGGGTTACAATTACATGGGCAAGATAATGAATACATTTCTTATCAAGCATTGTAGCCTCCTCCTTTGTT
>NW_012274436.1:0-2282 GCF_000151885.1 Dipodomys ordii
TAAACTTGTTCAACTACTTTGGAAAGTAGTATGGAGGTTCCTCAAAAGACTCCACATAGAGCTCCCCTATGACCCAGCAATCCCACTTTTGGGCATTTACTCAAATGTTTACAAACAAGACCACACTAAAGCTACCAGCACAACTATGTTTATTGCAGCATTATTTGCTATAGGTAAGATATGGAACCAACCCAGATGCCCCTCAGTAGATGAATGGTTTTAGTATTTTTCTGATTGAGTCTTCCTGTTTTTAGTCAGAGCATGCCTTAGACTAGGGATCATCCCCTCTTTCCTGATCTTTGCCTCCTCAGTACTTATTGAATGAGATAGGTTTCACCAACTTTTTGTCCAGGCCAGCCTCTCACCTTGATCTTTGGGATCTCTCTAGTTTTTGATAGAACTGGAATTTGAACTCAGATTGTTAGATGGTTCTTTACCACTGAACCACAACTCCAGTCCTTGTTTGCCTTTTTAAAATACTTTGTTTTCAAAAATAATTTGTTTTGGTGGGGTTATAGCAAGTAAGAAACTAGAGTCTATGTAAGGATTTCTTAAAATTAGCATATGTTAGTTATGGGGACAGGATTTCATTGTGACATTTCCATTCCTATATACAGTGTATTCCAATCAGTCTTACCCATCTGTCCTTCTCTCCCTCTCCCTCTTTTCTAATACAACAGGTTTTATCCTGTTTTCATACATACATAGACCACCTACTTGGACTAAATTCATCCTCAAAGACTTGTTTTTAAGCACATATTAAACTCCCAATGAAACAGTTTATGAAAACGTAGCATATTTAAAGATGACAAATAGCCTCTATGCTTACCAGTAACAAAATGGTTAGCTAAAATGAGATCTTGTTTTCATTTAAAACAGATTAACTTGAACTATGTCAATTAGCCCCACTAGACTGAATATTTATTGGACTGGGACTTACTGTTCATCTTGAAATCTCAGTGTTTAGCATTTCTTTTAGTAGAGAATAGGAGCTGATAAATGTTTAATGACTTGATCTTGCTTTCTTGAGAGTTGATGGATACTAGGAAAAAGGTAATTATATACTTGTAGATTGATAGGACATTGAAGAAAAGCTGAAAAGAAGCAGTAGTTTTGATTCAATGTTTGTAACAAGTACTTCTTTATAGAAATAAGTAACTAACACAAAGGAGGCAGTAGCCTCCTTTGAAGTTTAATCACTTTGAGACTGATATTTTGAAATGGGCCTTCCTGTGGTATTTCACTTGACATTTAATGGTGGAATGTCTTTAACTGGCTCCTATGACATGTTTGTTCTGTAATAATAGGTTTTAAAAATTATTATTTTGAGATTCTGTCAAAGAGTAAATTAATGACACCTACACTGTTAAATTTAGTTCTTATATTTAGGCTTGATTTGCTCATTGTTGACTTTTATAGAGATATAGCCTTGATGCATTTTTTAAAAATGACTTTTTATTTACTAGTTGTACAAAGGGGTTCCAGTCTAGCACCCAGGTTATGAGGACCATGCATCATGATCAGTGTTACTCCTTTTCTTCTGTTTTTCATCATCCCATCCCTACCTTCAGTTCAGTTTTTACATAATGTACATTCAATATGACGATTTTATTTGCTTACTTTTCCTCCCTTAATCTCACTCCCTCCTTTCCATGGGCTATCCATTTTGCTAAATGGTTTATTAGTAGTTCAGAAGAGTTACACCATTGGATTTCTTTCTAAAGTATACCATCCTTTACTAAATTTGTGTGTGTGTGTGTGTGTGTGTGTGTGTGTGTGTATGTGTATGCATGCATATAATCCTGTATATATTTTCATGTATGTTTGTATTTTAGGTTTAACTTACACACATGAGAGAAAATATATGCTGTTTGTCTCACTGAGCCTGATTTACTTGACTTGTCATAATTTTTTCTAGGTCCATCCATTTTTCTGCAAATGACATAATATTCTTTTTGATGAGTAAAATTTTGTTAGATAGTTCAAATGTTTTTGATCCACTGATCCCTTGTAGGACTCCTGGGCTGTTTCCATCATTGGGCTACTATGACTAGTGCAACAATGAGCATGGGCGTGCAAGTGACTTTAGTGTATCCTCACTGGTAACACTCTGGATAGATGCCCAAGAGTGGTGTTGTTGAATCATAGAATAGTTTTATGTTTAATTTTTTTTTTTTTTTTGCCAGTTGTGGGGCCTGAACTCTGGGCCTGGGCACTGTCCCTCAGCTCTTCAGCTCAAGGCTAGTGCTCTACCACTTGAGCCACAGCACCACTTCTGGCTT
>NW_012274437.1:0-4613 GCF_000151885.1 Dipodomys ordii
AAAGCACTAGCTGTGAGTAAGCAAAATGAATGAAGTCAAGGCTGAGTTCAAAACCTAGTACCAGGGGGAAAAAATGTATAATCCTCAAAAATGTGTCTAAAATTGCTGACCCACTCCGATTCTTAGCTGGGTTCTTTTGGGCGAGTTTCCCAACTATTCTAGGCCTCAGTTTCAACATCTACAAAAGAGGGATGACCAAATAACCCTTGCTGAGCAAGCTGTTGAGACTGCACAAGCTACACAAGGTCAGGAGCACTAAATAAATATTAGGTGTTTTTATCATTCCCTCCTATTTAAACATAAAGAGTACAAAATTTACTAAGAATATAGATGGGAACTTTGTACTACAGATTCATGCCTATAATAACTAGCTATTCAGGTATGAGAACTGAGTATCGCAGTTCAAAGCCAGTCTGGGCAAGAAAGTCTGTAAGACTCTTATCTCCAATAAACGACTTAGAAAAAGCTGTGGGTTCAAGTGGTACAGCACTAAGAGGCTCTGGGAGAATGCCCAGGCCCTAAGTTAAGCCCAGGGACTGAACAAAAAATATGCCAGCATGGTTCAAATGGTAGCGTGCCAGCTATGAGAAGAAAAAGGGAAAAAAGTCAAGCAAGAGCAGGAGGTCCTGAATTCAAGCTTGGTGCCAGCAAAGAAAAAAAAAAGACTAAAAGGAACCCTTGCCTAGTATACATGTAGTCCTGGATTTGATCCCCAGCATCAGGAAAGAAAAACACAAATGTACAGTATAAATCAGCCTTGCCAGCCTGTTTTCTATTATAAAATGTCCTTTCCTCCTTGTTCCTCAACATCTGCTCTTCCCTATGCTTGGATGCCTCCCCCACCTTCTCCTTAGTCTCAATATAAACATCTCTCAACTCAATTATCCCTTCCTCAGAGAAACATCTTTGGGACTGCCATTCCCCCAAGTCTCACTATCATAACCATTTTAATTCTTTCTCAAGTTTTTACAAACCTTTGTAAATTTCATATGTTAGTGTAGAGAATTTATCTCTTTTTCACACCGGTATTTTCAGCTCCTAGTGTTGTACTAAAATTATTTAATAATTAAATAAAAGATGATACAAAATCAAGCAAGGAACCAGTGGCTCATGCCTATACTACTCAGAAGGCAAAGATCTAAGGATTGTGGTTTAAAGTCAGTACTAGCAGGAAAGTCTGTGAGACTATCTCCAATTAGCCACACAAAGAAAAGAAGGAAAGGAAGGGAAGGAAGGCAAGGGAAGGGAAGGAAAGGAAGGGAAGGAAAGGCAAGGGAGGGAGGGAGGAAGGGAAGAAGGAAGGAAGGAAGGAGAGAAAGAGAGATAAAAAAAAGGAGGGAGGGAGTGGCTCAAGTGGTAAAGTGCCAACCTTGAGTGAAAAAAACCAAAGGACAGTGCCCAGGAACTCAGTTAAAGTGCCAGTATTAGTGCGCACACATACACGAGTGTATGTACACACACACACACACACACACACACACACACGATAGAAAGTCAAACACTTTAAAACAAACTTAACTGTATTTATACAACAGAAAAATAATTTCAGTTTAATATACATCAAAATAAATAGCTGAAAGACAAGAGTAACAGGAGGGGACATGGTCATATTACACAAGTTTTTCTTTGCTGCCTGGTTAACTGCGGAGATAAATTGAAATAACAGAATTTGACAAATGACAATGTACAGTCACCCAAAAATCTTAGGATTATTGACTCTACTTTTTAACAAGGGAAGGAGGCAGTGCCAAGACCTGAGCAATAAAAAGTGGAGGATAGCAAATTCTCATTTTCTGGAATAGGGTGAAACTCAGGACTTATCACTGTATAAAGTATCAGTTTTTCCATTTATTTAATTACACTTTACCACAGACCAACACAGATCCATTTCCACTATGCCTAGAATTACCACTACTTGGAGAATATATATATATATATATATATATATATATATACACACACACACACACACACACGGTTTTTACATATGATAGATAAAACACTAGGCTTCAAATTCATTCCGTGAGTACTCATGGAAAATGTTTTACAATTTGTGTTTTATAGTTAGTGTTACTTTTACTCATATTATGATTATGTTATATGTAGTAGGATTATTTTAGTTGAGTACTGATGTCTCATGCCTGAAATACAAGCTACTCAGGAGGCTGAGAACTGGAGGATTATGGTTCAAGCCCAGCCTGGAAAGAACAGTTCAACAGACTCCACCTCAAAAGACAAAAAACAACAGCAGCAGCAAGGAGCAGGGCTCTGAGAAGAGTCCCGAGTTCAAAGTCTAATACTACCAAAAAAAATTGTAGTTAAGTGCAAATTATTCTGTAAATATTTTACATATTGACTTTTTAAGTCTCAGAGCAACTCCATGAAGTAGGTACTTTTACCATTACACATCTGAGGAAACAAGCGTAAGTAGAAAACATTATGAATGTCATACAGTAAATGAAGAAAATGAAATTTGAATATAAGCAGTATGGTATAATGTCCACTACCAGAATATGTTGTCTCTAACGTTTAAAAAAAAAACAAAACTACAGTTTTTTAAAGAACAAGACACTCCCAACTTTAGACTAGTTTCAGTTAAAACACACACACACACATACACACAAACACACATATACACACACACACACAAAACTGCCCGAGTCATATGTCATTTAAACCTAAAAGTTAAAGATGTAAAGGACAGAAGGAAGAAAACAAGGAAGTGTGGGAAGAATAAAAATTAAAAAGAGGGTAAAAGGTGAAAGAACAGAATACAAGGAAAGATAAGGAAGCTTGTAACATTCATAATCTCTAGTGATAAATGCTTTTCTGAAAATAAATTAAGAGAAGAGGGACAGGACAGTAACTACATAATCCCTAACTGCTGTATTATTTCCATATCAATTGTAGAAGACAAACTAGAAGAAAACAGGCAATTAACTAAATTCTTTACCACAAAAACTAAAGCTAATTAGTTAATTAGTATACATAAAATCTAGAGTTTAGTCATTTTCTTGCCAACTTCTTCTTTTAGTAGTGTTAATATTTACAGTTTAAACTAGCTTCAGTTTCTTGTCCAAAGGAATCAGAATAATCCCCCAAGCTGATTAATTTAGTACAGCTCAGCCAAAAGTGACAAAATGAGAAAGACATTAATAAAAATGCATAGCACCTCTGAATTTCTAAAAGGATGTAATTCAAAGACAATAGAAGGAAGAACTTGTTATAAAATATGTAAGGGGAATCATTATCCAATATTTCCATTCTTTATTTGAAACAAGGCAAACATAAGTTAAAATTCATTTTAAGAGCCAAATAGTGACAATTTTTTCTATGGTCCTACTTTTGTTCCAAACTACCCATTTATATTTGTCTCATATTAATATAATTGTCCCATGTTTCTTGTGCTTAAGATCTCGTATGTTGTAACTCCATAGTTTAACTTGTCATTGTATCTTTTGTAAACAACATGGAATTGAATCTGGCTTTATTCAAGCGTTACTAATTTCTGCATTAAAATTAGTTATTTCATTTAAAAATTACCCACTTAACATAAGCAAAAGCTTTGCAACAGGATTCTATTCTGTCCTAAGAATATGCCAATTTGACACTTTTTTGTTCATATTTTTGAGATTCCTTCCCTCTGAATGGAAGCAACAAGAAAAGTTAAATCAAGGAAACAAAACTAGCAAACTTTCATCAGAAGCAATAGAAATTAGCTGGGCGCTGGTGGCTCATGCCTGTAATCCTAGCTACTCAGGAGGCTGAGATCTGAGGATCGTGGTTCAAAGCCAGCGGGCAGGAAAAGTCCATGAAACTCTTATCTCCAATAAACCACCAGAAAACAGGAAGTGGCACTGTAGCTCAAGGGGTAGAGCGCTAGCCTTGAGCTGAAAAGCTGAGGGGCAGCGCCCAGAGTTCAAGCCCCACGACTGACTAAAAAAGAAAAAAAAAAAAAGAAGCAATAGAAATTTCCATAGTTGGAATTAGTCAAAATGGCAAGAAGTTGGGCTGGGAACAGATGAAAGCACAAAATGCAAAAGTCTATACAGCAAGTATGAATCTTACCATAATATTCCCCCCCACACCAACAAGCTCTTTACACAAGGGATCCAGTTTGGAGATTAGGAAAGGTACCATACCTTAGGGGTATATTTATAATGAGGTAGAATGATGTCAGCATTATAAGTGATAACAAAAGACATCCATATTCCAGGTAATTAATACTGGGATAACAAGTCATAGGGATTCCACAACCACCATTTTTTGCTGCCAGATTTTGTTCTCTTACCTAGTGATTCCACATTTAGCGCAAGCTAAGGAAACCATAACCTGTTCCCTCCTAAGAAAGCCAACACCAGGCCTGTCGCATCTGCTAATGAGGGAAACTGGAACTGACGTCCAGAAAGAAAAGCTTACCTCACATATAGTTGGACATAAATGGGTGTTATCAATACAATTCTGCCCCCTCCCCCCACAAGAGGAGGAGGAGAAGGAAGTAGAGAGAGGAGGAGGAAGAAGAAGGAAAAAATGAGGAGGAGGGGCTGGGAAGGTGGCTCAATGGTACAGCGCTTGCCTTGCATGCCTGAGGCCCTGGGTTCGATTCCTCAGCA
>NW_012274438.1:0-2540 GCF_000151885.1 Dipodomys ordii
CTCTACCACTTGAGCCACAGCGCCACTTCTGGCTTTTTTCTTTTTGCTTATGTGGTGCTGAGGAATCGAACCCAGGATCTCATGCATGCAAGGCAAACGCTCCACCACTGAACCACCTTCCCAGCCCTATAAACCATTTTTATGACTTAATATGGCTTTGGTAGCCTTGCTAGTTTTGGTGTGGTATTTTCTAGAACATCCTTTGAGATTTTTCACATTTTTTTCCCTCCTGATTAAATTGGGGTTATGACTTCAGGGGAGGTGAGGTCCCAGTTATGTCCCCTCTTCTTCAAACCAACTGTCTTACCTTACTAGCAACATGACTTACTGTGGGTTTTCAATAAATAAGTCCATAAACTGTGTTGACATACAGAGGATATAGGCCATGAGTCAAGTCCTTGTAGTTTCTAAAGTAAGTGTGGTAATAAGATTAATAGAGGGCTGGGAAGGTGGCTCAGTGGTAGATCGCTTGCCTTACATGTATGAGGCCTTGGGTTCAATTCCTCAGTACCACATAAGCAGAAAAAGCTGGAAGTAGAGCTATGGCTTAAGTGGTAGAGCACTCACCTTGAGCTAAAGAGCTCAGTGATAGCACCCAGGCCCAGAGTTCAGGCCCCATGACTGACAAAAAAAAAAAAGACTAATAGAGGCATAAAGTAAATTCTTAGCCAGGCACCGTTGACCTCACACTTGTAATCCTAGCTACTCAGGAGGCTGAGATCTGAGGATCACAGTTCAAAGCCAAGATGGGCAGGAAAGTCCACGAGACTCTTACCTCTGATGAACCACCAGAAAGCTGGAAGTGGGGCTACGGCTCAAGTGGCAGAGTGCTTGCCTTGAGCTGAAGAGCTCAGGGACAGCTCCCAGTTGGAGTTAAAGCCCCAAGACTGAAAAAGAAAAGAAAAGAAAAGAGAGAGAGAGAGAAGGAAGGAAGAAAGAAAGAAAAAAAAGAAAAAAGAAAAAAGGGGGGGCTGGGAAGATGGCTCAGTGGTAGAGCGCTTGCCTTGCATGCATGAGGCCCTGGGTTCAATTCCTCAGCACCACATAAGCAGGAAATAAAAAGCCAAAGTGGTGCTGTGGCTCAAGCGGTAGAGCACTCACCTTGAGCTGAAGAGCTGAGGGACAGCGCCCTGGCCCAGAGTTCAAGACCCATGACTGAAAAAAAAAAAAAGTAAACTCTTTCCAAGTCACCCTGCCAAGAGAGCAGAAAGAACTCCAGACTAGAGAATAAAGGACTTTGAAGCACACTAGCAATACAGTCTTCAAAGTCCACTGGTATAAGTACCATTACATATCCTTTGTGCAGGAGTAAGCCAAGATGCAAAGGCATGTGGTCAGCCACATTGTCCAAACTCAACAACTCTGCACATTGTCTCACCAATGCCATCTTTTGTCCTAACCTACACTTCCTGACTATCATGAAGTTGGGCATCTTAATTAGGTTTCCTGGCCACTGGACTTCTTCTCAAGACCTTAATTTGGCTACTAGTGAGAAGATATGAAGAACAGATTCAGAGTAAAATAAGTTTTCAGACTATGAGCTGACACAAACCTATGCCCAGCGTGGAGGCTGGAAACCATTGCTGGTCTCAGCAGTTGAGATCATCTCCAATTATACAAAAGTCTTCTCTTCTCTGTGATTTTGCTTTCCCAAACCTTGGTACATGGGAAATACCAGAAGTAAGAGTTATAGCTTAGATCTGCAATATCCCTTAAATGCTTGTGTGTTTCAACAAGATTCAGGCTTGGACCTAAATCAATGTTCAGAGATGGGGCTTTTTTTTTTGTCGGTCATGGGCCTGAACTCTGGGCCTGGGCACTGTTACTGAGCTTTTCAGCTCAAGGCTAGCGCTCTACCACTTGAGCCACAGCGCCACTTCAGCTTTTTCTGCTTATGTGGTGCCAAGGAATTAGAATCCAGGGCCTCATGCATGCAAGACAAGCACTCTACCACTAACCTACCTTCCCAGCCCCATTCTGATTTTTTTTTTTCTGGTTAATTGGAGAGAGTCTCTCAGATCTTTTCTGCTCAGGCTGGCTTCAGACTATGATTCTAACATCTCAAGTCTCTTGAGTAGCAAGTAAGGGACTGGTAAAAGCCACAAGAGCCCACTTTTTGTTTGTTTTTCCTGTCATGGGCCTGGGTGTTGTGCCTGAACTCTTTTGCTTAAGGCTAGCACTCTAATACTTTGAGCCACAGCACCATTTCTGGTTTTCTGGTGGTTAGCTGGAGATAAGAACCTCACAGACTTTCCTGCCTGGGCTGCCTTTGTACCGAGATCCTCAGATCTCAGCCTCCTGAGTGGCTAGGATTACAGGTGTGAGCCATCAGCTCCTGGCAGAGCCTCGCTTTTAAGTAACGCTGGAAATGGTGGGAGGAAGCCATAAAGTGCTTTCTTTAAAGGTGGCAATTACTGATGATACAGAAAGAAAAAAATTATATGCTGAGGATGCTAAGACCTACATTAAGAATGAATCTTCTGGGGCAGGGAAGGTGGCTCAGTGGTAGAGTGCTTGCCTTGCATGCCTGAGACCCTGGG
>NW_012274439.1:0-2326 GCF_000151885.1 Dipodomys ordii
CAGACTTTTCTGCTTGGGCTGGCTTCAAGTTTCGTGCGCCGCGCGCCGCCGCCGCCCCGGGAGCGCGCCGAGTGGCGCCGGCGTGGCTACGCGCCTCTGCTCTACTTGCAGTCCCACTGCGACGTGCCCGCCGACCGGGACCGCTACGTGCGCGAGCTCATGCGCTACATCCCGGTGGGTGCGGGCGGGCCGGCGGGCCGGTGGGCGGTGGGCGGGCCGGGCGGAGCCCCAACCCCAGGGTGGCCATGCTGACAGTGCTGCTCTGCCCGCGCGCAGGTGGACTCGTACGGGAAGTGCCTGCAGAATCGGGAGCTGCCCACTGCACGCTTACAGGACACAGCCACAGCCACCACCGAGGATCCGGAGCTCTTGGCCTTCTTGTCCCGCTATAAGTTCCACCTGGCCATGGAAAATGCCATCTGCAACGACTACATGACAGAGAAACTGTGGCGCCCCATGCACCTGGGTGCTGTGCCTGTGTACCGTGGCTCTCCCTCCGTGAGGGACTGGATGCCCAACAATCACTCCATCATACTGATTGACGACTTCGAGTCTCCTCAAAAGCTGGCAGAATTCATTGACTTTCTGGATAAAAACGATGAGGAGTATATGAAATTCCTGGAGTACAAGCAACCTGGGGGCATCACCAACCAGTTCCTTTTGAATAGCTTGAAACGCCGTGAGTGGGGCGTGAATGATCCTCTGCTGCCCAACTACCTCAATGGCTTTGAGTGCTTTGTCTGTGACCATGAACTGGCCCGGCTGGACGCTGAGAAAGCCCACATGGCCTCTCCCAGGGACGTCCCTGTCCCCGAGCCTCACATCGCCCAGCCCTCACACATGAACTGTCCAGTGCCCACACCTGGCTTTGGCAGTGTGGAAGACATTCCTGAGAATGACAGGTAGGGATATTGGAGTTCTGTGTAGCCGGAAAATCAAGTTGTTTGTCTTTATTGTGCCAGTCCTAGCCTGGGCGCTGTCCCTGAGCTTTTGGGCTCAAGGCTAACACTACCACTTGAGCCAAAGCTCTACATCCTTCTCTTTGATGGATAAAAGGGGGGGGGGGAGGATAAGAGTCTCACGGCTTTCCTGCTCAGGATGGCTGCTAACTGCAGTCTTTAGATCTGAGCCTCCTGCATAGCTAGGATTACAGGTGGGATTCCTTGGCACCTGGCTGTTAATTGTGCGCTCTAGGTACAAAGGGGATTATGAGATGGGCTCACACTTCCTCGAAGGTGGCCAGAGTAGTTGGAGATCCAAACTCTGGTGTAATCCTAGCGCTCCAGAGGCTGAGGCAAGAGGATCAGGGTTTGAGGTCAGCCAGAGCGACTTAGTGAAACTTTGCTATGGGCCTTAATATTATTATTAATAGTAATAATTAGTGGTAGGAAATAAAGAAAAATTAAAAGTCTGGATAAAAATGTAAGATATAATTAAATGCTACACAGGAAAATGAGCACATTTGGTCAATGTTTGCCATGCTTCAAACCAAACTTGAACCAGAGTAGAGGGTTCATGCCAGGAAGGTGATTAAGGAAACTTGGGCCCAGGAGTTTGGAAGGATCAACTTAGCTATTTAGTATTTGAGCACCTTCAGTATGGTGTGGATAATAGAGATGAGCTGTTTCGTTTTTCAGTCATGTTGTACTTAAACTCAGGGCCTAATCCGTCCTAGGCAAAAGCTCTACTACTGAGCTTATATTTCTAGATTTTGTAGTTGTCAGGATTTATATCCGTTACTTAGGCATAATTACTAACAATTACTTTTTCTTTTTTCTTTTTGCTCTGGTATTGGAACTTGAACTCAGAGAGGTTTGCACTTTTTTTTTTTGTCAGTCCTGGGGCTTGAACTTAGGGCCTGAGTGCTGTCCTTGAGCTCCTTTTGCTCAAGGCTAGTATTCTACCACTTTGAGCCACAGTGCCACTTCCTGCCTTTTCTGAGTAGTTTATTGGAGAGGAGAGTCTTACAGATGTTCCTGCCTGGGTTGGCTTTGAGCCATGATCCTCCAATATAACCCTCCTGAGTAGCTAGGATTACAAGCATGAGCCACCAGCACCTGGCTGAGTTTTGCACTAGAGGGAGGTAGAGGGGAGGAGGTACCTGGGGCTTGAATGTTGTATCCCAGAGCTTTTTTGTTCAAGGCTGGTGTTCTACCACTTGAGCCACAGCTCCATTTCCAATTTTTTTAGTGGTTAATTCGAGATAACAGTCTCACAGACTTTTCTTTTCTTTTTTTGGGTCCGGTCGTGGGGCCTGAACTCTGGGCCTGGGCACTGTCCCTCAGCTCTTCAGCTCAAGGCTAGCACTCTACCACTTGAGCCACAG
>NW_012274440.1:0-1664 GCF_000151885.1 Dipodomys ordii
CAAGGCTAGCACTCTACTGCTTGAGCCACAGCGCCACTTCTGGCTTTTTTCTTTCTGCTTATGTGGTGCTGAGGAATCGAACCCAGGGCTTCATGCATGCAAGGCAAGTGATCTACCACTGAGCCACCTTCCCAGCCCCTCATGTCCATCTTCTTACACCTCATGAGAACAGCTGTTTACACCACTGACCTCCAGCAAGGGCCTTTATGATTATTGTTGAATGAATGGGAACATGAATGTGTTAGCTGTTATTTGGGAATCAATGAGAAGATTTAAATAAATGAATTGTGCGTCAGTTCTCTTATTATCAAGCTAAGTCAAGCTAAGAATATCTACATTTTCAACCTAGAATTAGGGAGGTTTTGTCCAAAAATCATCCCCTTTTGAAAGACACAGGCAAGCCTATTATCAGTCTTACTTGAAGTCAGCTGGTGTGCCTTCCCACATGGATGGAGCCAGCCCTGTGAAGGCCGTTACCATAATAGAAGAATGTATTTAGCTGTGAGAAAACAGATTTTGCAAAATGTGCCACTCATCGCCCACAGCAATGACATTATTATAAGCAGTAGACTTAAAAATAGGAACGTAAATCTGCCAAATGCAGGTGGCTCCTGCCTGTAATCCTAGCTATTCCAGAGGCTGAGTTCCAGGGACAGAAATGGTTGCTAGAGTCTACCTAAATAACCAGCAGGAAACAGGGCTGGAGTTAGGGCTCAACTTGTAAAGTGCCAGCCTAGCAAGCACAAGAGCCTGAGTTCAAATCCAAGTACTGCCCCCCAAAATGACAAAAATAATAATGCAGGTATGGTCTCTTGTTACTGGAGAAGTGTAGACTGACTTACACATTGGTAAGTGGTGCACTACCCTCTCCCCCGGGACACCAGGGGGCAAAATGGAGCTGGAGATTATTTGTTATTCCCCAGTCTGATTCCACCATGAGCCCCAACAAAACCAGGGAAATACACAAGGGATCAAGCACCAAAATAAAGGCCCAAAGGCCACCAGAGGGGAAGCCTGGAGCCACCGCCCAGTGTTCCTGTGGCGAAAAATTCTGAAGACGAAATGTCTCTGAAAAGGTAGTAAGAGGGGCTGGGAAGGTGGCTTAGTGGTAGAGCTCTTGCCTTGCATGCCTGAGGCTCTGGGTTCGATTCCTCAGCACCACATAAGCAGAAAGAAAAAAGCCAGAAGTGGCGCTGTGGCTCAAGTGGTAGAGCGCTAGCCTTGAGCTGAAGAGCTGAGGGACAGTACCCAGGCCCAGAGTTCAGGCCCCACGACCAGACCCCCCCCCAAAAAAAGAAAGAAAAGGTAGTAAGAATGAAAATCCAACCCGATACTGTTACCACAATTCCTGAGTTTAAAAGCAGATAAAATCCTGGGTCAAAAGACAGGTGTTTGGGATCTATGCTTCTTGACACTGATCTAGTAGAAAACTTTTGTCGGGATGATGTTGTTTTTAGACAGTATCAGAATGGCAAGCCCTGGCTGGAGCAACAGAGCACCTACCCTGCGTTCCACCCCCAGGAACCCCCCAAAAAGGTCTCAGTGCGGATTCTCTGCCCGGTGGTCTCTGGATTCTTGTTCTTTGAAATGGCTGTCGTTTAGAAATGAACAGCCACAAGCAGTGACCACAAGAAAGCAATCCCGAGACCCGGCCTGTTCCTTTC
>NW_012274441.1:0-910 GCF_000151885.1 Dipodomys ordii
TAAACCTAATCCTAACCCTGACCCTGACCCTCACCCTCATGCTAAACCTAACCTTAACCTGCACCCTAAGCCTAACCCTAATGTTAACCCTAATCCTCAAACTCACCCTAACCCTAAACCTAGCACTCAACCTAAACCTAACCCTAACCCTAATGCTAGCCCTCACCCTCACCCTCACACTAACCCTGACCCTAACCCTTACCCTAACCCTCACCATCACCCTATCCCTAACCCTAACATTCAACCTAACCCTAACTCTAACCCTAACCCTAATCCTTCCCCTCGGCCTATCCCTCACCCTCACGCTAAGCCTCACCTTCTCCCTAACATTAATTCTAACCCTAATCATCAACCTCACCGTAACCGTCGCCCTAACCCTTACCCAAACCATAACCCTATCCCTCAACCTCAATCTAACCCTCACCCTAACCCTTACACTCACCCTAACCCTCACCCTCACCCTAACCCCCACCCAAACCTTCATCCTAACCCTAAGGCTAATCCTAAACCTCAGTCTCACGCTAACCGTCACCCTAACCCTTATCCTAACGGTATCCCTAACCCTAACCCTAACCTTAACCCTAACCCGAACCCTAACCCTAACCCTAACCCTAATCTTCCCCGGAACCCTAAACCTCATGGTCACCCTAAGCCTCATCCTCAACCTAACCCTCATCTACACCCTAACCCTTCCCCTTCCCTGAACCCTAACTATCACACGATACCTCACGCTCACCCTAAACATCACCCTAACCCTTACCCTCAATCTAACCCTCCACCTCACCCACAACCTAACCCTCACCGGAAACCTCTCACTCTCCCTAACTTTCACCTTCACCTTAAACATCACCCTAAACCTAACCCTCACCCTAACCCTAACCATAAACCTCACCCTTACCCTAACCCTAAC
>NW_012274442.1:0-1495 GCF_000151885.1 Dipodomys ordii
CCATGGGACCTATGTTTCTTTGGGCTTGGCTTACTTCACTTAATATAATTTTTTCCAAGTCTTTCCATTTCCTAACAAATGGGGCAATGTCATTCTTTCTTATGGAGGCATAGAATCCTGTAGCTTCTTGTAATGTTAACATGCTAACAATCAAAACCAACAATTGAACCTGGAAATAATGCTATTCACTATGAACTCTATTCTGAGATCAGACTCTGATGATCTGGATATCAAGATCTTGTCTACTTCCATACCATTGTCTTGCTCTTTCAGGATATTTTTCTTTTTCAAGAAGGCCAAGTGGCATTTGTTTATTGTGGCTTCTTAGCCTCTGCTAGTCTATGACAGTTTCTCACATTTGTTTTGTTTTGTGTTTGAAATCTTTATAGAGTAGAGAATCAGGTACTTTGAGAAAAGCCTTTCAAATTGAGATTATCTCTTAGTTAAATGAGAGCTGTGTATTTTTGGGAAGAGCACAGGTGAGCTGAATGGCTCTTTCCACCGCATAGGGACTGAAGTACTTGACATCGCACATCGCTCATGATGTTAACATCAATCGCTTGCTTACAAGGGTGGCTTTGAGGTTTCTGTAACATAGAGTGACTATTTTCTTCTTCATCAATTATTCACTAGAAGCAAGTACTAAGTCCAGATAAGTTGGAGGAAAGTAGCATTGAGCTCCAATGTTTAATATGAGGTAGATCAAAAATTTGCAGCTATCAAGCATCATCACAATAACTAATAAATATCTAGGGAAAGATACCCGGAAACTGTTAAAGTATCATTTTTTCCTCGTAAAAAGGTTTCTTTTTTTCTTTCTTCTTCTTTTTTTTTTTTTTACAGATTTTAGCAATTATCAGTGAATCCTACCTGTGCTATAATTTTGATGCTTTGAAATTTTGCATTCTTTGAGGTTCTTCTGTAAGAAAGAAAATTTAGCCTCTCTCTACATCTGTTTATTCAAACATGCATGGGTTACTTAGGGGACTCTGGGTTAAGGTTAAATACTAGTACAAAATCATCCCAACTTTGGTGCCTGGGAACAGCTTCAAGTTCTGTCCTGGACATGTCCTCTGATCACTTTGGAGAATTGCTTTATGTTCTGGTGCTTAGGACACTCTGGAAACATTTTGGATCATCATATCTTCAAGGAATTCAGCTTTGTTTACTAGGCAATGGTTATAGAAATGAAAATCTGGATGGTGAAGATGCCTGTTGTTACTGAGAAATACTAGCTTCTATGACCATTTGGCATGCCAAATGAGGAACTGTAAACATATATTGACTCATGCAAACATACAAACCTACATTTCTGTAGCTATCCTTTTTTTTTGGGCGGGGGGTCCAATCATGGGGCCTGAACTCTGGGCCTGGGCACTGTCCCTCAGCTGTTCAACTCAAGGCTAGCACTCTACCACTTGAGCCACAGCGCCACTTCCAGCTTTTTTCTTTTTGCTTATGTGGTGCTGAGGAATCGAACCCAGGGCCTCATGCA
>NW_012274443.1:0-1408 GCF_000151885.1 Dipodomys ordii
TTAAAAATTGAAAAACATGCGGGCTTCACTGCAGAAGGTCTGCCTGGAATTCAAATCTTCTGTTAGCCAAGATCTTCAAGGTCAGACCAGCACATCATAGCAATGGCCTGCCAGGCCAAATAAAGGCCAGTGGGAAGGGTGTCTCAGTGTGAGCAAGGCATCCCATAGTTTCAGCCTACACTGATTGGGTTCTTGTGTGCCTGGACAACTGGGAAAGGGATAGATAGCCCTTTGGCTAAAAGCAGAAAAGACCAAACATATTAGTAGAATTCATAGATGTGTACGAGGCCCCAACAGTGACTCTTTCACCTTTTGTCTTCAACTACTAGGCACACCATGTTCAGTCACATCAAGAGTTAAGATAATTTGAATAACAGTGAGTAAAGCACAGTATAACACTTTTCCAAATGCATTCAGGAATAGATGGGTCTTCTGAAAGATGACCTTTCTGCTCAGAAATCCTTTATTCTCTCCCTGACTTCAGCCTGGGTAACTCCTAGTCACTGTTCACTCACCAACAGGTATCCCACCTCTGGATGACAGAACCAAGTTATCTCTTGTGTCGGTCTCACCTCTTCTTCCAACATTTGCATGTGTGTTTCTGTCCCTGTTCTTCCCATGCCTTATTAGAATCCTGTGTGTTGTTTCTCAAGCTCTGATTGGTGCTGCTGAGTTCAGGAATTTACTCTTTCCAATATCCAATTTATTATCACAAATATTCAAGCCACTATCTCATAAACTTTGATCAAAAATACCTGATTAACAATGCTAAAACAGTGAGTGGATGTGACTGGTGAGTGAAATTACTTTGTCATGAGCGACACTGAAGTGAGAAGACATGCTCAGGTTGTAGGGTGACTCATATGTTGGAGACATTTTACTAGGAGACAGCAATGGATGGAGAGGTGAATGAATGGCCATATATTTTGGTGTATCCTTTCTGTGTGTTTGTGTGTGTGTGTGTGTGTGTGTGTGTGTGTGCATGTGTGTGTATTAAAAATGTTGTACAGAGGGGTTATAGTTACCCTATATAGTTATATAGGGTAATGAATGCATTTCATAGCAAGCATTGTTACCTCCTCCTTTGTTTTTCCCCTACCATCACTTCCCGCCCCACATCCCCAACTCTTCCCGCCCCCCACCCCGACATTGTAACGTTTGTTTTCAACATAATGTCCTGTATATTTCATTATCACAATGGTACAGCCTGTATCCCCATTTAAACATTCCACAATATCCTCTCCCAAATTACAAAAATATTTTAACTGGTGTATCCTTTCTTTCCCCCAAGAGTAACTTTTTTTTAATTTAATTTAATTTTATTTGTGAACATACTGTACAGAGGGGTTACAATTACATGGGCAGGATAATGCATACATTTCTTACCAAGCATTGCAGCCTCCTCCTT
>NW_012274444.1:0-1625 GCF_000151885.1 Dipodomys ordii
TTTTTTCTTTTTGCTTATGTGGTGCTGAGGAATCGAACCCAGGGCCTCAGGCATGCAAGGCAAGCACTCTACCACTGAGCCACCTTCCCAGCCCTCACGATAGTCTTCTTATCGATGTCCTAGGTAGGAGTCTTTCTGAAAGATCGATCCAAACAGGTCTCTCCTTGACTCCTCATACTGAGTCTGTGTGTGTGTGTGTGTGTGTGTGTGTGTGTGTGTGTGTTAGTCCTGGGGCCTGAACTCTGGGCTTAGGCATTATCCCTGAGTTCTTCAGCTCAAGGCTAGTGCTCTATCACTTGAGCCACAGCGCCACTTCTGGCTTTTTCTGCTTATATGGTGCTGAGGAATTGAACCCAGGGCCAAATGCATGCAAAGCAAGCACTCTACCACTGAGCCACCTTCTCAGCCCCCATTCTGACCCTTTGAAACAAATCTAAATGTTGAGCCTTGCAGTAGCCCTTAAACCCATCTGTCCTTTTGGCTCACCTACATTGCACTGTCCAGGCTTCCCTTGGTTGCATGAATGGGTTTCTACTTCTTTGGTCTTGGCATAAAAAAATCCAATCCACTCTGACTTTGCTTCCTCTTCCACTGTCATGAATAATGTCTACTGGCTCTTCTACTCTTTCTCATTTGATGTTTTACTCAATGTTCCTTCTTATACAAACAATCTAGGTTAGGTACCAATGTTACCTATCTTCATACCATTTAACCTTGAACATGCACCTTTTCTGTTTTATGTCTCTCAGCCTTTGATCTCTGTGAAGGCAACTCCATGTCTTATTTGTTGCTCAGCTCTTTGCTCTCTGCAGCACCTAGTATGTAGTAAGCAACCGGCATGTATATGCTTGCTGCTTGAAAACATACCATGAAAAAAGCAAATTCCAAAGCAAGAGCAAGGAAATAATAAACGGGAATAGAATCAGGTAGAGGTAGCGTAATATATATTAATATTAACATAGAGGTAGAGTAATATATATTAATATAGTATTCATACATTAATATAATTAGTAATATAATAACATATTATATATTAATTGATAATATATTATCAGATCATGGCATACTCCTTCCTTTTATGGTACACCACATCATTCGTCTGAATCAGAATACCTAAAATTACTTAAAAATCACAGGAAACAGTTACATCAATTTCAGGGTGACAGATTTTTGAGGCCATGTGTATTTTTTTAAACTTTCCATATCTTCCCACCCCATTCCCTTTGAAAACACTAAATGGCACTTCTGCATATATCCTTCTGTGCCTGACACAGTGCTTCATGGGAAATACATATCCCATTGTCATTAAACTTTCCCTTACTAAGCAAGAAAATAATAGTAAGTGATTTCATCTTCTAGAACATTCCCTCTCTGAATCAGTGGGAGCTAGCTGTCAATCACAGAATGATACATAACTAGGAAAGCAGCATCCACAATTCTTCTTTTATAAGAAGTAACACAGACAGTGGCTCTCAGACTAGTGTTTTCCATATGTAAGCCATCCATATTTCTTTCTTTTGTTTTTTTTTTGGGGGGGGGTCCGGTCATGGGGCCTGGACTCTGGGCCTGAGCGCTGTCCCTCAGCTCTTCAGCTCAAGGCTAGCGCTCTACCACTTGAGCCACAG
>NW_012274445.1:0-2495 GCF_000151885.1 Dipodomys ordii
GTGGGGCCTGAACTCTGGGCCTGGGTGCTGTCCCTCAGCTCTTCAGCTCAAGGCTAGCACTCTACCACTTGAGCCACAGTGCCACTTCTGGCTTTTGTCTTTTTGCTTATGTGGTGCTGAGGAATCGAACCCAGGGCCTCTGGCATGCAAGGCAAGCGCTCTACCACTGAGCCATCTTCCCAGCCCCAGTCCCATACATTTTTAATAGCATTATAATTTCATACCACATTCTATATGTCCATGAAACAATCTACGACGTTACATTACTAAATAAGACGTAGAATTTTAGTGAAGAGGAAGCAGTCCTTTCTAACAGGAGGCAGTGGATGCAACTACTTGAAAATATCAAAGTATATAATCCATCAAAATGTTACCTTCTCCCGGAGGGCCTTATAAAGTGAGAAATGATAAATTATGATCTGGGATATGACAAACTTGATGGGACCTGAATATTTGATTTAGTTCCAGATGACATAAGGAAGTTCTGAGTGAGTTATAAATTTGAGAAAAATGATACTGGGTAAAAGGGTTTGGATAAAATTTCTCACCTAGCCATGAATCATGACCATGAAAGTATTTTTAGTGAATCCACACTGTTTGTGCTATGTCATTATTCACTTGATTCCTTGATTCACAGTGAAGTAAAGTGACTAGGATACTCATTTCATACTTAAGGAAACTTATGTTCATTGTTAGCCTTTGAGGTACTCTATCTCTCTTCCCACTCCAAGTGTGGAAAGGAAACAGTGATTCTGACCTCTAACTTCAATAAAATTAGTTGTATGCATGCTACATATGCTGAGTAGTGCTTATAAATGTCATGGATTACAATTACTAGAAACAGCTGGATTCTTTTCTCAGAAAAAATAACATAGTTGAATAGAGGGTAAAAGAAATTACTAGCTGGGCATCAGCGGCTCACACCTGTAATCCTAGCTACTCAGGAGGCTGAGATCTGAGGATCAAGGTTCAAAGCCATCCCCAGCAGGAAACTCCATGAAATTCTTACCTCCAATAAACCACCAGAAAACCAGAAGTGGTACTGTAGCTCAAGTGGTAGAGTGCTAGCCTTGAACTGAAGAGCTGAAGGACAGCATTCAGAGTTCAAGCCCCATGACTGACCAGAAAAAAAAAGAAAAGAAAGAAATTACTTTTCATTTCCATTTCCATATCATTTTATATGATTATATGCACATAGCTATTGAGCCTTTGTTTTCCTCTCCTAAGAATATCCTCCTTTGGGGTTGGGAAGGTGGCTCAGTGGTAAAGTGCTTGTCTCGCATGCATGAGACTACGGGTTCGATTCCTCAGCACCACATATAAAAAAAAAAAAAAAGAATATCCTCCTTTGGTCTCACTGTGTGAATGCCTAGAATCCCATATAATTTATCGTGTCCAAGTGTATTTTATTGTGTCTTTTACCCAACAGTATATTTACTTGTAAATTACTAGGCACCTTCTAGTTACAAAAAATGAGGAAAACCATGAAACCTGTGCTTTTCATTATCTTTTTATTCTTTTCTTCTTTGTTGCTGCTTTTGTTTTCTGCACCTTTTGTCTTGTCTGTAAGTTTATCTGTTTGGAGGAGTAAAAGAGAGGGAGCACAGAAATGGTGAGACAAAGAGTGAACTAATGCAGCAGTGACACTAGCAACTATGTTGAAAATTAACTATACAACTTGCGATGGAGAGGACAGGAGAGACAAACTGGGAGAAAGCAAGGGAAGGGGTGACAGTGTTCAAAAAGAAACATACTCATTACCTGATTTAGGTAACTGAAACCTCTCTGGCTTGTGATTCTTCACAATAACAAAAAAATAAGTAAACAAAAAGTGAAAAAAAATGAGTAAAAGAAGAAATTACTTGATTACTTGTTGTACAAAAGGGATCCAACACTGAATATTAATTTGAAGACCAAGAGCAGACTCAATGCTTCTATAGTCCCCTCATAGTTCAGGCTTTAAATAGACTACCAACTCAGTCTACACCAGGACTAAAAGGAGATTTTTGAATTGGTAATGAAAGTACCAACTCTGTTTCCATTTCAATATGAAATCCCAAAATTATGCACAGATTCACCACATCAGAGGGTGAAAAAGGTCATAGAGTGCTATACATTGGGTCTGGTATGTTCCATGAAGACCTATTGGCAGGTAGTAACTAGGTGGAGGTAGAGATTTTAAGAGGATAAGTCTAGTTGGAAGCCTTCAGGTGACTGAGATGTGCTTTGAACAGAAATTATGAATCAGGTCTCATTCTCTCTCTTTTACATACTGGCCATGAGGTGATGTTTAGCCCTTCCATGAGCTCCTGAATGTGTGTAGATAGAGACTCAAAACCTGCTTTCACTGTATTTGATGTCGGTATAATTTGTGGAGGGGAAGGGGAAAAACAAGTTGTTTAAATAAGGATACAGGTGGACCCATTGCAACAATGAGAAGTACAAGTCATTATGTCAAAACGAACTTTACAACTTTGGTGGGGGTGGGGCAGGGA
>NW_012274446.1:0-2796 GCF_000151885.1 Dipodomys ordii
CCTGGGCGCTGTCCCTCAGCTCTTCAGCTCAAGGCTAGCGCTCTACCACCCACTTGAGCCACAGCGCCACTTCCGGCTTTTTTCTTTTTGCTTATGTGATGCTGAAGAATCGAACCCAGGGCCTCAGGCATGCAAGGCAAGCGCTCTACCACTGAGCCACCCCCACATCCTCTTATTTTCTAAAATGTAGGGCTAGGGGCAGGGTTGGATTTGTAAACATTGAGTTCAATCCTAGAAACACGAAAATAAATACTTTAAAAAGTACATTTCTTTCACTCAAAGCTCAGCATAATTTCTCTCCATTTCAATTGGGGGGCGGGGGTGCTGAACTCAGGCCCTGTGCTTTATTGTTCAAGGCTAGCACTCTTACTACTTAAGCCACACCTCCACTTCTGACTTTTTGGAGTTTTATAAGTCTCTTGGATTTGTCTGGCTGGGCTTGCTTTGAACCTGGATACTTACATCTCAAGCCTCCAGAGTAGCTAGAATTAAAGGCATAAGCCATCAGAGCCCAGTTTAGTCTGTTCAACCTCACTGTGGCACTAATGTCCTATTACATGTCAGCAAAAGTAATCATAAAGCTCTGCAGGTTAGCCTGGCCTTCAATCAATTTTACTTAAACATGACATAGCACCACCTATGAGCACATGCAGCAGCTAGGACCAGAAGCGGCACTGCCACAGTCCAGCACACAGCTCTGGGCCGCGGGACTCGTCAGTGTAGAAGCACAGGCTGACTCACACCCAGCTTCATTCACACTCACATGTTGATGGAAATCCTCAGGCAGGGAAGCTGTCCTGGCTGCATGCTAAGGTACTGCGTGTGACTTACTTATTTCCTGTCTACAGTTCTAGCACATGCATTTAAAATGCAACAGAAACCTTTAAATGGTGTTCTTTTGGGCTGTGACAACACAGCCTTTTGGTGAGCCATCTGGGCACCCTGTGACACATTACTGGTGACCTCACTGCTATCCTGGGAGGGAATCATCTGCTCTGCCTGCAGGACACTAGGCCAGTGGCAACCGCCTCACCTAGCAAGGCCATCCCCGGGCTTCCAGAGGCAGCAACCAGCCTGGGGCTCTGTACACCTGAGAGGGTGGACACCACTGCAGAGAGGAAAGGGCAGGGAAGGGAGGCACAGAAATGGAGGGACAAAGAGTGACAAACACACCATGCTCCTCGCTGGACACTAGGCTGAAAATGAACTATACAACTTATAATGGGATGGGAGGGAAAGGCGAGGCAAAGAGTGAGGAAGGGGTGACGCTGTCCAAAAAGAAGGGTGCTCTTTACGTGGCTTACCTTTATAATAACAATTTTTTTTTAAGGGAAGGGCAGGACTCTTGGTTCTATGACCCATTTCTCTAGTAACAGGATGTCATGCTGGCCTTCCTGGATAAGGAAGACAGAACTATGGAGTGTCCCCCCTATCCCCACACACCTCTCAATGCTTCCACACCAGTGTGTGTGTGTGCGGGGGGGGAGGTTATCCCCACTTCAAGCACCTCTCTCAAGCAGACACTGGCTGATTATCCTCTACTTAAATTCAATTCTGCACACCATCTCGAGATGGCATCAGACTCCACCAGTAAGGGCTCCACCCCAGAGAATCCCCCCCAACACCTTACACGTGCCAGCTGCAGCCCCTATGTGACCAGTGTGTCTGACCAACTGGCTACAAAGCAGAGTCCCACAACTCCCTCCCTCAGGTGTGGCTCCCAGGGCTTGGGGAGACACATCCATCCACTTACAGGATGAGACCAAGGATGCTGATGGACACGGGAGGCGGGGACAGGAGGGAGCTTCTACACTCTCTAGGGGGCAGGGTGGGGCTCTAGGAAGGTGGGCTCCTACATATACTCAAGGCACTTCCCTGAGTTCTGCAATCAGTTCTCCAGACACAGTCCTTGGGGGTCTGTTGAGTTTTGTTGTTTTTTTTTTGTCCCTGAGTTCTTTCTGCTCAAGGCTAGCACTCTTCCACTTGAGCCACGGATCCACTTCTGGTTTTCCAGTAGTTAATTGGAGATTAAGAGTCTCGGGAAGGGGATGGGAAGGTGGCTCAGTGGTAGAGTGCTTGCCTTGCACGCCACATGAGGCCCTGGGTTCAATTCCTCAGCACCACATAAGCAGAAAAAGCTGAAAGTGGAGCTGTGGCACAAGTGGTAAGAGCACTCACCTTGAGCTGAAGAGCTCAGGGACTGCGCCCAGGCCCAGAGTTCAGGCCCCATGACCAACCCAAAAAAAAAGAGTCTCCAGGACTTTCCTACTTGGGCTGGCTTTGAACTGTGACCCTCAGATTTCAGCCTCCTGAATAGGATTACAAGTGTGAGCCACCAGCACCTGGCCAGTGCTTTGGGTTTTAATGGGGACTTTTATGTCACAGACAGGAATGATCACATCCCAGGCATCAGCCGACCAGCCTCCAGTCCTCTCCTCTTCAACTGATTTATACACAAAACACTCTTGCCACTTGGAAACTCAAAAGTTTGGGAGCCGTGAGTCAAAGGCAGAGAAGCGGAGCCCCCCCCCCCCCCCCACACACACCCAGAGTGATTGTCATAACACAATGTCACATCACTCAGGACTGCCTTACAGTTTATGTTAGCAAATCTCAAAAAAAACTGTAGCAAGCCGGGCGCTGGTGGCTCACGCCTGTAATCCTAGCTACTCAGGAGACTAAGATCTGAGGATCTCGGTTCAAAGCCAGCCCGGGCAGGAGAGACTGTGAGACTCCTATCTCCAATAAACCACCAGAAAACCAGAAGTGGCGCTGTAGCTCAAGTGGTAGAGCGCT
>NW_012274447.1:0-2396 GCF_000151885.1 Dipodomys ordii
ACAGGCATCAGTACCTTCCAAGGGTGGCAGCCCATGACCCAATCATTTACAATAAGGCTCCGCTTCTCCCTCCCTCCCTCCCTCCCTCCCTCCCTCCCTCCCTCCCTCCCTTCCTTCCTCCCTCCCTCCCTCCTCCTTCCCTCCCTCCCTTGCTTCCTTCCTCTCTCTCCTCTCTTTCTCTTTCTTGCTTGCTTGCTTTTCTTTCTTTCTCTTTCTCCCTTCTTCCCATCCTCCCTTCTTCCCTTCTTCCCTTCCCTCCTTGCTTGCTTTTCCTTCCTTCTCTCCCTCCTTCCCTTCTTCCCTTCTTCCCTTCCCTCCTTGCTTGCTTTCTTTTTGGTGCTGGTACTGGAGCTTGAATTCAGGACTTGGGCTCTGTCCCAGCAGCTTTACTCAAGGCGACGGCTCTGCCACTTGAGCCATAGCATCATTTCCAGCATTTTTTGTGGTTAGTTGGAGATAAGAGTCTCATGGACTTTTCCTGCCTGGGGGAGCTTCCAACAATAGACTCACATCTCAGCCTTCTGAATAGACAGGGAGGGGCATGAGCCACCTGTGCCAGGCTATGGCTCTGTCTGTTAAATTTTCTAGCACATCAAAACTTCCACACAAGGACCTTAGCTTCCAGTATAGGAAAGCTCAGAGAGACATATCATCTTCAAACCATTGCTCAAGTATACAGAAAGTGAATCAATTCCCTTAATTTTTGTTATACAAAAATTTCTTATTGGAATTAAAGTTGAATAAAGTTGTCTCTAATTGCATTGTTTCTTTTTGGTTTAGAAGTCTACACAAATGTCATGCTTCTTGGTGGATCGTCACTTACATTATTATGAACACTGAGAGTTAAAGTCCAAACTATTTTATATTATCAGTGTCCACCACTAGGTTATGTGGCATATCACTTAAAGGTCAAGTAATGGATTTCTGTTTATCAGAGCTAAATGTATCCAGTATATATAGCCCATTAAAATAGTTATGCAACTTTTTCTTTTAGGATTTGTCTTAGAATACGAGGAAATTGAAAAAAATGTAACATAACTTTTAAAAGATAATGTGACCAACTTCATGGAAAGAATATAAAGTAATGGTCCACCAAGCAGAGCAGGTCTTTCCTTTCAACTAATTTAATTCAGCAATTTTGTTAATGAATTCATTTATGAAATACTTTTATAAATTTCACATAATTCTAGTTTAAGTGTGGAAAGCAAAATGATCAGATTTATTTTTGAACAGTGCCCATACATCTGCCAATTATCTTATTAGGTGATTTGTTTAAAGCCTTGATTAATTTCTTTCGGTGACAATGGTAAAAAGACTTGTTAGTTATAGTTGTCCTTAGGTAATAGAATTATGAGGAGTGGAACTTAATTTTACTTGTGGCAGATGCTTGCCATCCATTGATATATATGGTCCCAAGGAGAAGAGAATTTAAAAACAAAAGAACAAAGGAAAACATGGATGCTCAGGGTACGGATTTTCACATACTCCCGTGTAGTGCATGACTCATTTTCTCCAAATGCAACCTCGTTTCTGCTAAAGACATGATGCCCTTCAACAAGCTAAAAGTTTTGCTTAATCAATTAAGCACCTCTACTTTTACTTTGCTTTGGGGAGGGAGATTTTTTTAATACAAAATTAAGGGCAAGGAAACAGCAGATCACACAACATTGATAACATGGAATGACTGAGAGTTTCTCCAAGTCAAATTGTGTAATAATACACACAGAATCTTATGTTTGTGTTGTTGATACTTCATTTTTTAACTGTACTTAGTTAAAATTGTGTTTAATAATCTGTGACTCAGGTGGGTTAACTGAACTATTTTTAGTTTTTTTGGTCTGTTACCTAAAATTCCTTACACAATATTCTACTTTTATAATAAAAATGAAACATGTCATTCAAGAATATAAGTGTAAAAAATATAAATATCAGCTTATGTTGAACTAGCATATCTGGTAAATAAAACAGAATCTTAGTTTTAAGGGCCAGGAAGTAAGGTCTGCCCAACTTTTGTAGCAAAGTATTTTGGATACTGACACCAAAAAGTAGAAAAGGAATAGATCTTACATTATAGGCTTAAAAATATTCTTCCCAGAAATTTGGAGTATGTCTGAAAAATATTTGAATGAGCTTAAATTGCTCCTGGTATACAGAGACAAAGATTATAGGAGCAGGAACTAGGTAGCTTGCTCCAAATAATGAGTATAAATCAATATACAATAAAAATGTTAAATCGGGCTGGGAAGGTGGCTCAGTGGTAGAGTGCTTGCCATGCATGCCTGAGGCCTTGGGTTCGATTCCTCAGCACCACATAAGCAAAAAAAGAAAAAAGCCGGAAGTTGCACTGTGGCTCAAGTGGTAGAGTGCTAGCCTTGAGCTGAAGAGCTGAGGGCAAG
>NW_012274448.1:0-1508 GCF_000151885.1 Dipodomys ordii
GCTGTCCCTCAGCTCTTCAGCTCAAGGCTAGTGCTCTACCACTTGAGCCACAGTGCCACTTCCGGCTTTTTTCTTTTTGCTTATGTGATGCTGAGGAATTGAACCCAAGGCCTCAAGCATGCAAGGCAAGCGCTCTACCACTGAGCCACCTTCCCAGCCCCTTGGTTATAATTTTCTAACTCTTCAGTTTCTTTGGGAAACCATCTTCTCTTTCTGCCATATAGTCTTATGAATTTCAGACCAGCTGTCTGACAGTAACCAACCTCTTTGCGGTGATTTGCAAATGCTGATGGGAGTGTACTTGCTCACATGACAGGACTCTCCAAGTTTTACAAACATAAGCCAATTTACACCTGGACTGTGTATGCACAGAAAACAGGCATACTGCTCTGCTGACTGGAGAAAAACTGCACACAGCTTCCTTCTTCATGTACAAATTTCAGAGGCAAAGTGCTTCAAACAGCAGCAAATCAGCTGAGCTCCCATGAAATAAACTACAGTCAAACCAACAAGCTTAAGAGCACTACAGATTTATTCCACTAGTCTGTCCTTTCTCCTTCCCTCTCCCTTCCCTTTCCCTAACTTCCTCCTCTTTCTCTTTCCTTTTTCTTTTTCTCTTTCTTTCCTTCTTTTCCTTCCTCCCTCTCCCTCCCTCTCCCCTCTCCCTCTCTCTCTTTCTCTCTCTCTCCCCCTTTCCATCCACACAGTCCAGGTTGCTCAGGACTCCCAGAGCTAGCCTGGGCCTCCAGCTCAATCCCTCCTCACTCCTTACTGTTCTTGTTGTATATGTGTTTGCTAGTTCTGTTATTTTATAATTACTTCAAAGTGAGCTGTAGGACTAGTCCAAACTGCCTCAAGCTGTCTCAATAAAGCATTTTTGTTTGTTCTTCTGCAAATACAACTAATTGTCACCTATAGTTAGTTTTAAGATAAGAAACAGTAAGTCAGCAGAAGAAACAAGCAAGGCCTGGGGCTAAGGAGCTGGGCAGCTGGGCCCGGGCTGGTAGGGAGTCCATGCCAGGCAGGCCAGAGCCCTCGCAGGCCTTCCCTGTGGCACCAGCTCCCAGCCACAGGTCCCCCAGAACAGGAGCTTCAACAATGTGTTGTTTTCCTAGACTATTGCTCCTGGGAGTTCAGTTTTATCTCTGCACTTCTCAACTAGATTTCTTCGCCCGTCTCTGTTTGCTTTTATTCAGATACAGGACATAACCACATGTGGCCAAGGTTTCCCTGTATCTGCGGGGTGAGACGGATCATGAGACTGAGGAGCCTGAGGCCTGGGTGACTCCATCTTGAGCTAGCGATCATCTTCTGAGGTATGAGTTATACAGCTGACCAGGAGTCCAACCTGGGAATGAACAGAAGAAGCAATTCCCCGCCGACTAGGAACATAAACAATCCTTGGGGAATACCGCAGGCAGGCAGATGCTGGAGGCCATGGTGACCTAGTAGTCAGACCACAGGTTGTGTCTGTTTGAGAAAGGAACCCTGCAGTTCAGCACCTATCT
>NW_012274449.1:0-1697 GCF_000151885.1 Dipodomys ordii
TTCGATTCCTCAGCACCACATAAGCAAAAAGAAAAAAGCCGGAAGTGGCGCTGTGGCTTAAGTGGTAGAGTGCTAGCCTTGAGCTGAAGAGCTGAGAGTCAGCGCCAGGCCCAGAGTTCAGGCCCCACAACTGACCATAAAAAAAAAAAAAAAGAAATGTACTCATTATCTGACTGTATGTACTCATTATCTGTACAACACCTTAATAATAACAATAAATTATATTTTTAAAAGACACATGACAACCCTCTGGTTTCACACCTTTAAATAAACATTAGGAATTGATGATGCTCTTAAATCTGAGAAATTGCTTAGTCCTAAGAGTCTGCTAAATCTGACATGCTACCTAGGGATTTTTAATTCCTCAGTATGAAAACTGAATAATGACTAAATCAACAAAAGCACATTTACTCTGTGTGTGTGTGTGAGTTTGCATGTGTGAGTGTGTGTGTGTGTGTGTGTGTGTTTCTGTACACTAGAACCGGGGTTTGAACTCAGATTCTCACACTCTTGTTTGGCTTTTTCTGCTCAGGGATGGAGCTCCACTACAGGGATGGAGCCACTTGTTGGTTAGTTGGAGAGAAGAGTCTGGACTTTCCTGCCTGGGCTGGCTTCAAACCATGATCCTCAGATCTCCTGAGTAGCTAGGATTACAGGCATAGGCTACTAGTGCTTCCGTGCATTTGCTTTTTTCTACAAAGGGCCTTGATGTGATATAAATAAGTATAACTTATAAAAGCTTACAGTCTGGTTGAGATAAATTTGCATATGTAGAAGAAAGCACACTGGATTAGGAATACATTTCCCTGTGTATCTGAAAAAGATGTTTAAAAGATTAAGAATGAAATGCTTTCTAAGTCACAAAGCACTAAGTAAATTTAATACACAAACAGATGTATAAATTAAAACAGAAGGATTTTAGCCAAGATAATTATGGAGTCCTATAACAGTCCTGCTTAGTTTTTAGGAAGTAGTACATTGAATCTTACTGGCTGGTTCCACAGTGAGATATAAAACTGTGCCTTATTGGCTAGTTTAAAAAGAAATGGCTTACCAAATGCTGGTGGCTCATGTCTGTAATCCTACCTACTCAGGAGGCTGAGATCCTTGCATCTTGCCTGGGCAGGCAAGTCCTTGATACTCTTATCTCCAAGTAATCAACCACCAAAAAGCCAGAAATGGAGTTGGGCTCAATTGGCAGAGCTCTAGCCTTGAGTGAAAAAGCTCATGGACAGTGTCCAGGCCCTAGGACCAGTTCTAGCTTCAGAACCAGCCCGAAAATAAAATGAAATAGCTTGAGTGGGGCACTAGTGGCTCACACCTGAGATCTAAGGATCATGGTTCAAAACCAACCTGGGCAGAAAAATCCATGAGATTCAAATTATCTAGTAAAATACCCAGGAGTAGAGGTATGGGTCAAAAGGCAGTTCACCAGCCTTGAATTTTACCCAAAAAAGCTAAGTAAGAGTGTGAGACCCTGAGTTCAAGCCCTAATAGTGCCACTAAAAAAAAAAAAAGAGGGCTGGGAAGGTGGCTCAGTGGTAGAGTGCTTGCCTTGCATGCATGAGGTCCTGGGTTCGATTCCTCAGCACCACATAAGCAAAAAAGAAAAAAAACGGAAGTGGCTCAAGTGGTAGAGCGCTAGCCTTGAGCTGAAGAGCTGAGGGACAGCGCCCAGGCCCAGAGTTCAGGCCCCA
>NW_012274450.1:0-2475 GCF_000151885.1 Dipodomys ordii
CTGCAATGCTTGGTAAGAAATGTATGCATTATCCTGCCCATGTAATTGTAACCCCTCTGTACAGTATGTTCACAAATAAAATAAAATTAAATAAAGCAATTATCAAAAGATAAATTATTTATTAAAAAAAGGAGGATCGTGGTTCAATACCCCAGGAATTTTTGAGATCTCATCGCAATCAATATAAAAACGAAGTGTGGTGGCATGCACCTGCTGTTACAGCTATGAATGATGCATAAACATGACGATTTCTGTCCTGGTGAGCCCAGGCACAAACAGGAAACCCTATTTGAAAAATAAAGAAAAAAAAAGCGCATCTGCCTAGCAGGCATAAGTTCAAACCCTAGTACCACCACAGCAACTCTACTACCATTAATAATATTTTTTTAAAAAAAGAAGAAAACAAGGCAAGGGAGTTCTCATGGTTCTTCCAGTGTTAGGGATCAGTCCAGGGCCCTTTATGATAGGCAAGGGCTCTACCACTGTTCTACACTCTCAGCCCCCCCAAAATGATGTTTGTGACTTCAGCTGCAAGTGATAGAGGTGGGTGAGGGTTAAGGGTTCTATTTCTGGAGGAAGGAGAAGGGAATACTGATAAGGCTAGTGTTCCCCACTCTTCATCCACACCCCCAGAAGGCGGAAAAGCACATCTAAGACTATTATTCTGCCCCATTTTTTATTTTGTGGACAATTTATAAAGGGAGTTTCTCAAGATGACCACTGGTGTCTCACACCTGTAATCCTAGCTATTGAGAAGGCTTGAGATCTGAGGATCACAGTTCAAAGGCAGCCAGTGTAGGAAAGTCTGTTATCCAATTAAGCAGCAAAAAGTCAGGTGTGGAACTGTTGTTCAAGTGGCCTATCTCTAGCATGGAGAAAAAAAAACCCTAAAGAACAGTGTCCAGGCCTTGAACTCAAGCCCCAGTACTGGCACACAAAACAAAGCCAAACAAATGGACAAACCAAATTTCCCTCAAAGGGAAACTGAAAGGGACAATACGAGCTACATTTCTGGAGGAAATCCTGCAGAGGGCGCAGTCATCGACCTTTGTGGCGCCTATTTACTGAGCATGTGTTTAGCATTGTTTTGGGCAACTTACCTGCAATCTGACTACCTCACCAATGACTTCACACACACACACACAAGTTTGTATGGAGCCTTAGTCCTTTGTCCCCCTCACTCCCCTTGCTTTAGGTAGACAGAAGCAGGAAGCAGCCGTTAGACAACCATTAGCAGTGTCAGACTGCCTAGGTTCTGAATATCAGCTTTAAGCCACTGTAGGTGTTAGTGCCTCTGTTTCCTATTTCGTGTGATGCAGATTTGCTATGAAGCTTAAGTGAAATAATACACAGGATGCGCTTAAAACTGTACCTGGCACACATTGTCCTCCTCTTCCTCCTCCTCTCTTCCTCTTCTTCTTCCTCCTCTTCCTCCTTCAATTCTTCCTCTTTTTGGGCTGATCCTGGGGCTTGAATTTAGGGCCTGGGTGCTTTTCCTTAGCTTCTTTTTTCTCTCTCAAGGCTAGCACTCTACCACTTGAGCCACAGCTCCACATATGGCTTTTTACTGGTCAATTGGAGATAAGATTCTTACAGCCTTTCCTTCCGGGGCTGGGTTTGGAGTGCAACCTTCAAACCTCAGTGTTGTGAGCAGCTAGGATTACAGGCATGAGCCACCAGCACCTTGCTTGTCATTATTCTTAACATTATGTACCCATTGCTTGGCTCAGCCATATTTCCTCCTTGAGTTTCCATTCAAGATGCTTCTCCCTAAGAGGTGAGGTAGATAAGAATAGTAGCTTCTTGGCCAGTCATCCTCAAAACAAGGAATTGCAATCCCATTCATCCTTTGCTTCTCTCTGGACTTTGGAAGGCTTGTCTCAGAATAGGGTCAGCACTGGGTGGGCAAGCAAAGAAATAAAGAAGTGGAAGCCAAGGGAAAACCGGGAGTTGCTCATTTGTATAATTTGTTTATTGAGCATGCTAAGTGCCAGGGCACTTTTCTACATGCCTTCCATTTAAATCATATCATTCCACTGTGAGAGTGATGCTATTATTTTGATTTTGAACAGATGCTGTAACTGAGGGCTAGAGAGGTTAAAGCCAGCAGTTCAAGGTCATCAGCAGTATGTGGTGGGTTTGAAATTCAGCCTTGGAGTTGGGCTCCAGAGACTGCTGTGGATCATGGCTCTGAGCAATGCTGAGGCCTTATTCAAAAAGGTGAGTGTTCTGACTGCCAGTGGCTCACGCCTGTAATCCTAGCTACTCAGAAGGCTGAGATCTGAGCTTGAGGTCTGAAGCCAGCCCCACTGTGAGACTTTTATCTCCAACAAAGCTGGAAATGGAGCTGTGGCTCATAGGGCCGAGTACTAGCCTTGAGCAAACAAACCTCAGAGACAGCACCCAGGCTCTGAGGTCAAGCCCCAAGACTGACACACACACACACACACACACACACACACACACACACACACA
>NW_012274451.1:0-1725 GCF_000151885.1 Dipodomys ordii
TTCCAGCTTTCTGCTAGTTAATTGGAGATAAGAATCACACAGACTTTCCTACTCAGGATAATTCAAACCTCAACCTTGATCCTGAGACCCTAGTCTCCTGAGTATCTAAGATTATAGGTGTGACCTACTAGCACCCAGCTTTGTTTTACAACCTTTTGAGAAATATGCTGCATACTTGACCATAGAAGAGAAGAAAGTACAGAGATCTTGTATAGGCAGAAGATCTGGGGCTGAATTAGGGGAACTTTCTGGACAAAAATATGAATCTTAAACCCTTTGTATAGGATTGTCAAGTTTCTTGTCAAGGGATTTTCAGTTGTAGAGGAAGAAAAGTGAGGTTAAAAATAACACATTTTGAAGGAAAAAAATCTTAAGAACAAAAATACTTCAGCTCTATCTTACTTTTCTTTTACATAAAAGAGTAAGTCCAGAATTGAATATGCAGAGTCCTGGGAGGTACACATATCATGTTAAGAGGAGTGAATAAGTTTCAGGCATAGATCTAACCATCATTAATAACATATCTGATAGAACACATACACGTAAGACCACACACACACACACACACACATACACACACACACAATTGCCCTCTGGGTAAAACAAGAAATAAAATATTGAGTACTACATGTTCAGTTTTATCAATTACATGATTGTTCCTAATTTTTCATTTTTGGTAATTATCTATTCTCCTTCTCCTCACGATAGATATACATATCCCTCTCTCATTGACAAACTTGATGGCATGGTATGCCTTAAAGTATAAAACTGGAATAGAAGAAATGGATATTGGTTAGTATCACATGTTCTACATTCACTCTTTTGGCCTTGATCTTGATCCAAGGAAACAATTTAAAAAAACATAACTCACAAGTAATGTTAATGAGAAACGAGACACACTGAGATTTTAGAGTATTCTGTTACTAGAACAAAACTTAGCACCAACTGATTACAGCCAGTCCCCATTTTATGGTTCAATTTTTAAGTGTTCTCTTTTACATAACTATGAAAGCCATACGTGCATTCTATAGAAATGTACTTTGAACTTTTATCTTTTCCAGACCTAATGACATGCCATGCAATACTCTTTCATTATGATAGGTGCCATCAGTTGCGCTCCCAGTCATTCATTCATTCAATAGTAAACAACGCACTTTGGGTAGTACACTATGCTGTAGGGCTATAATGTTCAGTAGGCTTGGCATGTTAGACACCTTTTTAGCTTATGGCATTTTCAGTCTTTGATGGGTTTATCAAGACATGATTCCCAGCACAAACCAAGCAGAATCTGTATATGTATATCTTAATAGATCCAACTATCTCATACTGTAATTTGTTCAACAATAACTGACTATAATGCACTGGACTACGTCATTTGTCTTTCTGTAGTCTCTGTGTTTTCATCTGTGAAATCAAAGTAAAGAGGAGATACACATTGAAATAACTTTCTTATCTAGTCTGTGAGAAGTAAATGAGAACAAATGAATTTACTTGAAAAGCAATAGATAGCCTTTTGGATTTGTAATGACTTAAGAATACAAAGGGGGCTGGGAAGGTGGCTCAGTGGTAGAATGATTGCCTTGCATGCTTGAGGCCCTGGGTTCGATTCCTTAGCACCACATAAGCAAAAAAGAAAAAAGCCAGAAGTGGCGCTGTGGCTCAAGTGGTAGAGTGCTAGCCTTGAGCTGAAGAGCTGAGGGACAGCGCCCAGGCCCAGAGTTCAGG
>NW_012274452.1:0-3607 GCF_000151885.1 Dipodomys ordii
TTTCTGGTGGTTAATTGGAGGTAAGAGTTTCATGGACTTTCCTGCCTGGGCTGGCTTTGAACCATGATCCTCAGATCTCAGCCTCCTGAGTAGCTAGGATTACAGGCGTGAGCCACTGGTGCCCAGCTCTATCTATTTTTTAAAAAATGTTAAGGCGGGGAAGTGACATGATTGCAAATGAACTAGGAAAAGAATCCTTTGTAGTTTCCATTCCCTGTCCCCTATCTAGCAGCCTCAGATACACATTCCCAGGGCCACAAGTCCACCGGGAACAGTTTCTCTCTGGACCTTTAGGATGGACACTGGCCCAGATAGCTTTCTCTATCCTCCATTGGCAGAGGTGTTTATTGTTTAGCATGATATTACCGAAAGTGACTGGTCCAACCTACTCTTCAACTTGTGATGGTGAGCAAACTCAGACACGTAGAAGAACACAGGCCTAAATTAAGGAATGCGCATACGAGCTAACAAAGGGGATATCTGCACTGTGTGCAGGTCAAAGCAGAGGCTTAACTGCTCAGTTCTGCTCACCTTCATTTCTAAGACCTTTGACCCCTCTGCCTGCCAAATTTCTCTAGGAACACTTTGGTGTCTTTCGCTGAGCCAGAAAACACAGCTGAAGGTGGCATTCAATCAGGATTGGGGTGTGAAGTGCGCTCTCAGGTACAGCTCTGCCCTGTTGGCCTTAGGGGAAAATTGATATCACTTTTGGTACCAGAATGTGTTCATTCTTAAAACCAGGGGTAGGTACTAGCCAGGTGCTGGTGGCTTACACCTGTAACCTAGCTACTCAGGAGGCTGAGATCTAAGGATCATGGCCAGCCTGGGCAGGAAAGTCTGTGAGACTCTTATCTACAATTAAAAACCACAAAAGCTGGAAGTAGAACTGTGCCTCAAGTGAAGAGTGCTAGCTTTGAGCAAAAAGGCTCAGGAACAGCATGAAGGCCCTGAGTTCAAGTCTCAGTACCAGCACTAAACACACACACACACCACACACACACACACACACACACACACACACACAAACAAAACAAAATAAAAACTAGGGATTCTGTAAATGTGTGTCTACCATCTTCAGAAAGGGCTCTGGGGATGAAGAGATAATTAAAGCCTATGAATGCTTTGTGCTTCCTGGATGAAAGACAACACTGTGAAGTTTTATTATCTACCTACTCTGCTTTTTATATTGTTCCAGTTCCCTTCTGTCTTTCCTTTTGGGGTTCCACATAAACTTTATTGGGTATTCATTTTTTAAAAAGGCATCCTTGTACCTCAGAACAGGATTTTTTTTAGTGTCCCAGAGAATTTCTTTCCATAACTTGAACCCCCCCCCTCAAGATTCCTCTTGCTCAGGGTAGATAGAGGCTTGCCTATATTCGGCTTCTCAGCTTAGTTCTATCTAATAAATATTTATGGGACATCTACTTACATCTTTCTAGCCCTGAGAGGCACAGGACTGGAATGAGTAGGAAAGGTTGTAAACTTTAGGTTGAGTTCCAGCTCGATAGTGCCTTATGTGTCCTTAAAGGACTGTGGTCCCCAACCTGAACCTCTGTTTAGTCACCTGTAAAATGGAGCTAACCTCATCTGTCTCAAAGGGTCAAGTATTACAAAGATCTAGATCTAGTGAGCTCAGCCCCCCACCCCACGCCCAGCTGCTTCCTCTTTTTAGGATCTCCCTTCTGAAGGGGGGGGAGCAAAGAAATGTTTCTTCTTAGGTTCTGATGCTCTTCTCTAAGTCCTTGTGTCCCTCTCCTGAATCTACTCCCAGAAAGATTATCAGCTGGTTGAACCAGCATTCTGGAATTTTCTCATCTCAGTTTCCCCAGCTCTCCTGGACAACTCATTTTACCCATATCCACTCCTCTACCCAAATCTTCCAAGACATCCACATTATTATCCCCCTCTGCCCTCCCTCCAAAACCATTCCCAAGAAGAAGAAAAGAGCTCTCCCTTTCTTTTGAGGAGTGCTGTGGAAGTGGGTTTGCTTTGTTGTACCCACTTCAGAATAGATCAAACCAAACTGCAGGCCCCGTGAAGGGCCAGCCCTCCAAAGGGGCTTCATGCAGGAGGAGGGGCAAGGCCAGGTGGGGGAAGGCTGAGGTTGTCTCAGAGGGGTCCTACACAGCTTCCCAGGATACAGGCTGCTTATAAGTGTCCTCATTGCCCTGGACCAGCCAGGAGGATGCCTCTTGAATGTTTCTGGCAAAATGCAACTGTCCAGTCTTAGAAAAGCAAGCTAATGGCATCCACATGGGACCCTTTTCCTCCTTAAATGAGGGTTCTTGTTGAAAAAGAGAGCGATGCAAGGAAGCCCTTGAAAAGGCCCCACTTTAAATTAAGCTTCTGGTGCTTAGAAAGGGGCCTTGGCTTTGCACAAATCCCTCAGTGCATAGACCTCTGTGGCAAGAGTTCAGCCCATTTGATCTTTAAGAACGAAGCCTTGGAAGCCAAGGAGTTATTTGTTTCAGAAAGGTAGGCGCGCATCAGGTGGGTGGTCTTTGCATTTTGTGTGTGTGTGTGCTTTGATTCTATGCCTTTCTTGTCAGGACCACTGAGGGGTTTATTTTCCCTCGCTCAGCAGTGCTCCGGAGGCTTGGCTGCACAGTGCATCTGTGCTGGGTTTTCCCACAGGCCCCTGCAAAGACAGCCCAGTTGTTGTCAGAATGCCCTGGGCAGTCCCATAGGGGGAGCCAGCTGCAGCTGTGCACCCCTCCCTTCTGCAACAGGCTTTGATCACTTTTTGTGTGGGGGCTGCGTGCAGTCTGACCTCCCCTCCCCAGCGTCTCTCAGGTGGAAAGTTCTGCGGAGCCCGTCTGCGGCTTCAAAGGCTCTGCTTCTTTGGGGCTGGGATGGGTCTGATAATGGTTCCCATTTTGTTGTGTAATCTCCCAGCAGCCCCATCTTTCAATTGACAGGCTTTTGCTTGTTTGGTCGGACTGCTCTGGCCAGAGTGAAAACACCTTTCTGGTTGAGGAAGCACATTGAGGTCCTCTGTCACTGAGGCCCTTTGATGGCTCAGACATGGCCTACCAGCCAGACAAAGGTGACCGGGAGGCAGTGGCCAGGCACCTGTGGGGTCAGAATCTGAGTGATGAGCAGAGCAGACATCTGTGAGAGACCCAGCCTGCAAGACTGTCAGAGAAATACTTAGTCTCACCCTTCCTAGTTCTGTAGAACCAGCTGAAGAAAAGCCTCTACTTTCCTTGAAGGAATCCAGACTTGATGGTCATGTGGGGCTCCCATCCACACCCCAACTTACTTCTGAATTTGGGCCTAGTGTGGAAAGATCCAAAGTCCTAAAGGTGACTACATCTTTCAAGGACTTGAAGCTACTCAAGAGGCTGACATCTGAGGATCATGATTCAAAGCAAGCCTAGACAGAAAAGTCCAACAGATGCTTACCTCCAATTAATGAGCAAAAAGCCAGAAGTAAAGGTATGGCTCAAGTGGTAGAGTGTCAGCCTTGTGAGAAAAATGCCAAGTGAGAGCCTGAGCCCCTGAGTTTGAAAGGCTCCAGTGTCAGCACAATACATACATACACACATACATACATACATACATACATACACACACACACACACACACACACACACACACACACACA
>NW_012274453.1:0-1126 GCF_000151885.1 Dipodomys ordii
AGCCCTGTACACCCCAACCCTGCCAGCCAGCCGGCACCCACTCCACACCCCAGCCCTGCACACCCCAGCCCTGCCAGCTGCCCAGAACCCGTGGTCAGGCCCAGCCCTGCCAAGCTCCAGGCGGCCATCAGGGAACGCCCGCCCTCAGAGGCTAATCGCACGCTTGAAGTCTCCATCGACCTCGGTCCCCACCGTTCCTGTCGTAGCCCGCCTGCCCCTTCCCACGGCAGGAATGTTTGTTTTCAGCGTGGGGGTGAGGGGGCAGTGTGTGCTGGGCTGACCTGAGGGCTGCCCCTCAGTGTTAGACGTGACAGTGCCCCGGGCTTCCCCTGCCCTGCCAGACCCACAGACAGCCGCACGGAAGTGACCTTGGGAAGGGCCGTCAGCCGGCCGGGAGGGAGGACGGGTGTTCTTAGAGACCCTTGTCACTGTGGGGGAACCCCTAGCCCCATGGGCTGGAGGCATGAGGGAGGGAAGCTGGGCTTTGGGGGCTCCAGGAAGAAACCCTAAGTTATGAATCCCTTCTCCACCCCCTGCGTGTAAACATGTGTGTGTCAGAGAGAGTTCCACCCCAGCCCCGTGTCCTCCGTGCCATGTGTGAACATATGCACACATGTGTTCATGCATAGTGGGAGCGTACAGATTGTGTGCATGTGTGCCTTGTACAGGTACGTGGGTGCACACAGGTGTGTTCACGCAATGGGCACGTGCAGGCATGTGTGTGCATGTGTGCCTTGTACAGGTGCAGGTGCACACAGGTGTGTATACCCGCACACGCGCTGTGTTCTGCCTGTGGCTAGCCGTTGGGAGGAGCGCAGGCAGACTCCCTGCCTCCACCCTGGCCTGCGGCCTCGGCCGCCCCGAGCGATGGGTGGATGGAGCTGAGTGGAGTTCCGCCAAGGTGCCCTCCGCACACCCTCGAGGCTCACCCTGGGGGCCTGGGGGCTGGCGTGCTCTTCCCCTTGCTCTTCAGGGCTCTGACTGTACCCCCAAAGCTCTGCCACCTCGTAGAGCCCCCACCTCTGTAGGGAGAAAGGGCATCCCCAGGGACACAAACCCGGAGGCGGGGGGGGAGGGGCGGGGAGGATGGCGGGGGGGGTCACGTGCGCCACGGGCTGCGCGGGGC
>NW_012274454.1:0-2796 GCF_000151885.1 Dipodomys ordii
ACTAAGAGGTATCATTAGCTCTGCTGAACCCTGACTTATTTTACCATTCTCCATGTGTTTCCCTTTGTGTCTATTTCGTTTTGTCAAGCTACTTCAAGTAAGAGGAGACACACATTTGCGTAGATGTGTGTACAGATCCTGCCGTTCTGGCTCACACATGCACACCTGATGGATGAATTCAGAAAAATCCCTGTGACTTGAAGAAACAGAACACCCTGGCTTCCACCAGACTCATACTAAAACCACAAGTTACATTCACCTCAGAAGGGTGACTAACCTCCTCTGAGCAAGTGACTTATCCCAAGGACATGTCTTCTCTGTATTCCTCTTCTCACTGGCCACTTAGTACACTGTGTTCCCAGAGAAATCAGCAAGTTTCCTCAGAAGATATAAACTGGAATCTGAAAATAACCTCAGAGTCTCTTCGCTGGCTCATGGTTAAAGCCAACACTCAGAGGGCTACTTACTGCAGGGTGGTTCTTGTGGACTGAGGGTTAGAAACCTTCATCACAAACAAGACATACACTTCAGGGAATTTAAAGGGGGAAAAATGCAAAAACAACAACAAAAAGAACAGGAAACAAGCCTGCCAGGTCTTCTGATGAGATCCTCAGGCCAGCCAGCACATGTCTGGCAGAAGCTGTGCTGTGGCTGGCCTCCCCAGTGGGCGGAGCTCCCTGAATCTTATCTGCTGGGTGAGTCACTACTCCCCTTCCCACTGCTAACCTCAACCTCACTGACAGGCAGCTTCATCAGGGATTCTGCATGGCCTTAATCACAATTCTGGGAGTCCCAGTGAGTCAGTGGGACAAATACTAAGGGGCCAGAGCAGCCTAAGCTTCCAGAAAGAGCCTGTAAAGCAATACAGTCCCCTGTTTGTCAGGAAACAGAATGCAATCAAACCCCTCATATCTATGTCAGAAGAAATCAGCAGTGGGGAGCGAATCACTTTGTCAGAGGCAGCAGGGGCAGCTGGGATGTCACAGAGGTCTAGGAAGGGCGGCCTCTGCCATGGCCACGGCCAGAACCAGAAATGCACACACCTCACCTAAACATCTACAGTGCTAATGAGTATGTCGGGGTGGGGGCACCTGCATTTTGTCAGCCCCACGGCTTTCATGGATTTCTATGTTGCTCAAGGCTTGCCAATTTAGGAGTTGGGGGGAGGGGTTGTGCATGAGGGTTGTGCTGGGGATGGAAGCCATAGCTTTGCACATGATAACCACATAGACTCCAGTCTAATTTCTGTGTGTGTGTGCGTGTGTGTGTGTGTGTGTGTGTGTGTGTGTGTGTGTGTGCGTGTGTGCTTGTCTGATTGCCTTCCTGCCTGCCAGTTCTGGGGCTTCAGCTCAGGGCCTGGGTGTCATCCCTGAGCTTTTTTTATGCAAGACTCTCTATCACTGAGCCACAGCTCTATTTCCAGCTCTTTTTTTGTTTTTGTTTTTTTTAATTTGTCATGGGACTTGAACTCAGGGCTTGAGCATGGTCCCAAAGCTTTTGTGCTAAAGGCTAATGTTCTCCCACTTGGAGCCATAGCTCTACTTCCAGTTTTCTTATTGGTTAGTTGGAGGTAAGAGTCTCACAGACTTTCCTGCCTGGACTGGCATTGAATCGTGATCCTCATATCTCAGCCTACTGCATAGCTAAGATTACAGGCATGAGCCACCAGCACCTGACCATTTCCAGAATTTTTGGTGATTGACTGGAAATGAGTCTCACAGACTTTCTTGCCAGGCTAGCTTCAAACCATAATGCATAATACTCAGCTTCCTGGGAGCTAAGATTACAGGTATGAACCACTGATGCCTAACATTAATTTTGATTTCTATAGATCTTCATAGGCAAGCAGGAGTGAAGAACGCACTTCTGTGTTCTAGCAACTCCGAAAGGAAGCTTTGGTAGCAGTTCCTCCTCTCTCTGGTCAGCAAGTCTCTACCTAAGATGGTAGAAATTTGCTCCTCTCCACATTGATCAACTGTGTAAAAACTTTGTTGGACTCTTCCTCAAAGTTTTCAGGCAAATAGAGGAGGTTAAAACAGATGTATTTCTCCTTTTTGCAGCCTTTAGGACATCAAGTCCATTCTGAGATCCAAAATGAAAATCACCATCACAATGGTGATCAATGTTTATCCCTTACAGCGTTTCTGTATCAAATAGCGCTGGCACAACACAGGCACCACTAAGGCCCCAGAGCATGATGACCAGGGCTTGTTTTCCCCTCCAGACACTAGCAATGGAGCCCCTGTACCACAGGTTCCTCTTTCTTAGCTTCAGCTCAGCGACTCCTTCAGCACCATGTGAAGGAAATTTGGTCATTCTTCCTTCCATCTTTCCCTCCTTTCTTTCCTTCTTTCTTCCTTCCTTCTCTCCTTCCCTCCTTCCCATCTTTCCCTCTCTTCCCTCCATCCTTCATTGTTTCCTTCTTTTCTTCCTTTATTCCTTCCTCCTCTCCTTCCCATCGTTCCCTTCTCTCCCCTCTCCCCTCTATCTTCTGTTCCTTTTTTTCTTCCCTCCCTCCGTTCTCTCCCTTCCATTCTTCATTCTTCCTTCTTATGGTTAGGAAATAGAAGGAAATTATCTGTCTCTCTAATTTCACACAGAGAGTGCATGGAGAACTCAAAATTCAAGATCAGAAGCTTCTTTCTCCATCTGTGATATCTGGACACTTAAGTCCCTCTGGGTACAAAACCACGTAGTCGGGGCTGGGAAGGTGGCTCAGTGGTAGAGCGCTTGCCTTGCATGCCAGAGGCCCTGGGTTCAATTCCTCAGCACCACATAAGCAAAAAGAAAAAAAAG
>NW_012274455.1:0-2312 GCF_000151885.1 Dipodomys ordii
GCCCCCCCTTCCCCCCACCCGATCCTCCCCCCCCACCAAAATTGTAAAGTTTGTTTTTCGACATAACGACTTGTCCATCTCATTGTTGCAATGGGTCCACCTGTATCCCTAGTTAAACGATTTGTTTTTGCCCTTCCCCTCCACAAATTATACCAACATCAAATACAGTGAAAGCAGGGGTTATACTGGGGAGCACCGATATAGAAAGCAACATAGAAATCATCTTATAAATATCTTAGGAACAATTGCATGAAAGAAAAAGAAAACATTTGAATACTTATCTTGGGGTTCATTCCTCTAACATCAACTTATGTGATCTTTTCTGCTTGACTCAGACATATACTAGTTATTGCAAATAAGGGAAACCATGGGACCTATGTTTCTTTGGGCCTGGCTTACTTTACTTAATATAATTTTTTTCAAGTCTTTCCATTTCCTAACAAATAGGGCAATGTTATTCTTTCTGATAGAGGCATAGAATTCCATTGTGTATATATACCACATTTTCTTGATCCATTCATTTACTGAGAGGCATCTGGGTTGATTCCATATCTTAGCTATGGTAAATAATGCTGCAATAGACATAGTTGTGCTGGGGCAAAAACTCCCATGCTCCTGGATTGGAAAGATCAACATCATGAAAATGGCAATACTTCCCAAGGCTATCTACAAATTCGGAGTCCAGAGAGCTAACCATTACACAATGGGCTATCTACAAATTCAATGCGATGCCTATCAAAATTCCAACCTCATTCTTCAAGGAAATAGAAGAGGCAATCCAAAAATTCATATGTAACAATAAAAACCCAGAATAGCAAAAACGATCCTTAACAGAAAGAACACTGCTGGAGGAATATCAATACCAAATTTCAAACTCTACTACAAAGCCATAATAATCAAACAGTGTGGTACTGGCACAAGAACAGACCTCCAGACTAATGGAATAGAATTGAAAACCCAGAAATGAACCTATAGACCTATAGCCATCTAATCTTCAATAAGGGAGCTAAAAAAAAATAGAATGGAAGAAAGACAGCCTCTTCAGTAAACGGTGCTGGCAAAATTGGTTAACTACTTGTAGAAAATTAAAGCTAGATCCTTATATATCACCCTGCACCATGATCAACTCCAAATGGATCAAAGACCTCGGAGTCAAAGCAGACACCCTGAAAACATTACAGGATGGAATAGGAGAAACCCTAGATCTTGTTGACACAGGCCAAAATTTTCTTAATAGAGACCCAGAAACACAACAAATCAATGATTTTTATTCTTAAATGCCACATTTGACTATGTCCTTGGTTATGTTGATATTTCTCATATGCCTGTCTAGTAAATCAGCATTTCAAATCCTTTCTAAGAAGAATGCAATAGTAGCTTAAAACAAACTGAATTTATTAATCCTAAATGAAGTAATTAATCAAAGAGGAAGTCATTTAGGTAATATGATAAGAAAATTCTAAATTTATATAAAGATTCCCTATTTATATTGTATCCTAAGATGAAAGATTTGCAAGTACTGGGTATTTAATATTTATTTGCTTTCCTCAACACACATACACAAACACACATACACACACTCACAATACCTCCCCCCCCACACACATACACAGAGTAGATGTTACTTATGTTTTAGGATTCTGTTTCATACTGAATTGAAATATATTTTCAACATTCATTATTTTCTTATTTTGGAGGCAGTATTTCACTTCGTACTAAGTGCCATGTTCATGCTAGGTTGGTGTTCTACCACTGGAGCCATACTTCCATCTATTTTTGCTTTCAATATTTTAAAAGTGAATCTCACATTTAGCTCAAACTGGCCTGGATGGTGATTCTTTTATTTGCACTTCCTGCAAATAAAGGCTGGATGACAGGAGCACAACATGATGCCTAGCTTTTATGGGTTGGATGAGTCCCAAACATTGTTGCACTGGTTGGCCTTATACTTCTATTCTTCCACTTTCTGCTTCCTGAGATTGCAAGTATGAGCCACCACACCTTGTTTCCGAGTTTTTTTTTTAATACTACCAGCCAGACAGCTTTTAGTAATTATTGGTGCATATATTGAAGTTTAATATCCCATAAATTAAATGGTGACTTAAGGTGTCCTAGCTAAGTAATCATTCTTACAAATACAGAATGATACAGGAGTGAATTATCATAAAATGTCAACTTTCTAATAAGTCATAGTAGAGATTAATGTAGCTTAATCAATGCATTTCTCTTCTACTTTAGAGACTTCCTCTTTAAAATATCAAAAATATGTTCCACTTGTTCTCATTGATGGTATTTTTAAATGGTTTTTGGTT
>NW_012274456.1:0-2172 GCF_000151885.1 Dipodomys ordii
TGGATCCTCAGATCTCAGCCTCCTGAATAGCTAGGATTACAGGCCTGAGCCACTGGCCCCTGGCTCTATCACCTTTATAATAAAAAAAAGTTAAAAAACAACAACAACTGGGGGGCTGGGAAGGTAGCTCAGTGGTAGAATGTTTGCCTTACATGCATGAAGCCCTGTGTTGGATTCCTCAGCACCACATAAACAGAAAAGGCTGGAAGTGGCCGTTGTAATTTAAGTGGTGGAGTGCTAGTCTTGAGCTGAAGAGCTGAGGGATAGCGCCCAGGCTCAGAGTTCAAGCCCTACGACCAACAAAAAACTATTTGGTGCTGGGGATCAAAAAAATAATAAATGAAAGCATGTTTAATTCTGACACAAGAGAGCTTCAATGAGCTAGACTGTAGGGGCTGATGGCTATGTAGGAACTCACAGATAATTCCAACTCTCCTAGGCTAACAATGGTATCTGTTTTCTGCGCTTTGATGACACCAACCCTGAGAAGGAAGAAGCAAAGTTCTTCACTGCTATCTCTGACATGGTAGCCTGGCTGGGTAAGAACTAGATGATGCCTGGGCAGGGCCTGGTGATCAGTGCCTCTCCTTGGCTGATAGCCTTGCCATTGAGTGCTTTGTTGCTGATTGTTTACACTGTGTGTGTCATACGGTCCCAGGGTACACCCCTTACAAAGTGACGTATGCTTCTGACTATTTTGATCAGCTGTATGCCTGGGCTGTGGAGCTCATTCACAGGTAAGATCAGAGTCATAATAATGTTGATCCAAACAAGCTGCAGGTCAGGGACAGCCTGAGCACTGATGACAACTCTTGTCTCCACAGGGGTCAGGCTTACGTGTGTCATCAGCGAGGGGAAGAACTCAAAGGTCATAACCCTCTTCCTTCCCCCTGGAGGGACAGACCCATTGAGGAATCACTGCTGCTCTTTGAGGTGGGATCCTGGAAGGGTCAGCTGGGTTCGGGTGGGCTTTACTAGGCATGAGGTTCCCCTTGTGGTTAGAGGCAGCCTGAGCCCTTGCTACCCTCAGGCCATGCGCAAGGGCAAGTTTTCCGAGGGGGAGGCCACACTTCGGATGAAGCTGGTGATGGAGGATGGCAAGATGGATCCTGTAGCCTATCGAGTCAAATATACCCCCCATCACCGCACAGGGGACAAATGGTGGGTATGGGCAAAGGCGTGGGATCAATGGAGCAGTGGAGCTGGTGGTGGTGGGCCATGAGTTAGGGCAGAGGAGTTAGATTGTAGGGCCCACCGCCTGTACCCCACAGGTGCATCTACCCCACTTACGACTACACACACTGCCTCTGTGACTCCATTGAACACATCACCCACTCACTCTGCACCAAGGAATTCCAGGCCCGGTGAGTTTGCTGGGACCATGGGATGTGGGTAGGGCCAATGCAATTCCAGCAGCCCTTCCTACAGTCTCTTCTCTGGTCTCAGAGGTGGTCAGTTCTAGCTCTCCTCTTCCAACCACCCTAGACGATCTTCCTACTTCTGGCTATGTAATGCACTGGCCGTCTATTGCCCTGTTCAGTGGGAGTATGGCCGCCTCAACCTCCACTATGCTGTTGTTTCTAAGAGGAAGATTCTCCAGCTCGTAGCAACTGGTGCTGTGCGGTAAGTGTAACTGGCAGGTTGCACTAGCTGAGTGGCTCATGTCTGTAATCCTAGCTACTTAAGTGGCTGAGATCTGATGATCATAGTTTGAAGTTAACTACCATAGTTAACTACCATAAAGCTAGTAATGGAGCGTGTAGCTCACTGGTAGAGTACTGGCCTTGAGCATAAAAAGCTGAAAGACAGCCGGCTGCTAGTGGCTCATGCCTGTAATCCTAGCTACTCAGGAGGCTGAGATCTGATGATGGTAGCTTGAAGCTAGTCTGGCAGAAAAGTCTCTGTAAGACTTTTATCTCCTATTAACCCCTCAAAGACCAGACATAGTGCTGTGGCTCAAAATAGTACAGTGCTAGCCTTAAGTAAAAGTCTAGAAGGGTCTTGTCCAAGCCTTTCACATTTCACATCAATCTCCCCCCCCCTTCACCCCACCCCCTCCAATCTTGGGCTTGGACTCAGGGCCTAGGTGCTGTCCCTGAGCTACTTTTGTTTAAAGTGAGCACTCTACCACTTGAGCCACAGCACCACTTCCAGTTTTCTAGTGATTAATTG
>NW_012274457.1:0-1256 GCF_000151885.1 Dipodomys ordii
GAGGGGGGGATGGAGGGGGACTTTTGGCTGTTATTATAAACATTAGAGATCTGAGGAATAATATGAAAGTCCTCTTTGAGGGAAACTGATCCTTCTTTAGAGGTGTCAAGTGCCTGACAGGTGGCTTGTGACTCTTCTTAAGATTCTTCTTAGGGCTGGGCACTGGTGGTTCACGCCTGTAATCCTAGCTACTCAGGAGGCTGAGATCTGAGGATAGAGGTTCAAAGCCAGCCCTGGCAAGAAAGACCATGAGACTTTTATCTCCAATAAACCACTCAGAAAACAGGAAGTGGTACTGTGGCTCAAGTGGTAGAGCGCTAGCCTTGAGCTGAAGAGCTGAGGGACAGCGCCCAGGCCCAGAGTTCAGGCCCCACGACCGGACCCCCCCCCCAAAAAAAAAGAAATGTACTCATGACCTTCTCATGTAACTGTAACCCCTCTGTACAGCAACTTTACAATAAAAAAAATTTTACAGTAAAATAAAAAGTAAGAGAAGGGATAGATTAGGAGTGAGGGGTAACAATGTTGTCAGACACCTTGTATTCATATTCTGTTTTGTAGAATGGGAACTTTGTACAACTACTTAAAGACAATAATAAAAATGTTTTTTAAAATTAGAAAATTATGTTAATTATCTGTGCCTGATGCTCAAGAGCAGAAAGATGAAAAGCTTGATCCTGGGTCCTCTGCCCAAGCATCCTTGGAAGAACTCTGCTCCTGCCAACTTCCATTTCCCTAGGCTCCTGGTGTTAGAGCAGTGAGGTAGCAAGGTCCTGGCAAAATTACAAGGCTTATCGTGAGATGAAAATAAAACTTTTCAGGGGCTGGGAAGGTGGCTCAGTGGTAGAGTGCTTGCCTTGCATGCCTGAGGCCCTGGGTTCGATTCCTCAGCACTACATAAGCAAAGAGAAAAAAGCCGGAAGTGGCACTGTGGCTCAAGTGGTAGAGCGCTAGCCTTGATCTGAAGAGCGGAGGGACAGTGCCCAGGCCCAGAATTCATGCCCACGACTAGACCCCAAAAAAAGAAAAGAAAACTTTTCACTCTATAACTACGTCTTTATTTTATATCACTTCAAAACTTTAGCCAGGCTCAAGTGGCTCATGTGTGTAATCCTAACTACTCATGATGCTGAGATCTGAAAATTGTGATTCGAAGCCAGCCCAGCCCAAGGAGGAAAGTCTGAGGCATTTATCTCCAATTAACCAACAGAAAACTGAAAGTGGTGCTGTGGCTCAAGTGGTAGAGCACTAGCCTT
>NW_012274458.1:0-1923 GCF_000151885.1 Dipodomys ordii
ACACACACACACACACACACACACACACACACACACACACGTTAGCAAGACCCCTATCTCAGCCAGTGGCTCACTATTGTTTTGTGCCTGTTATCCTCACTGGACAGGAAGCATAAAATAGGATTGTAGTCCAGGCTAGCCATGGATAGAGGTCCAAGACATTGTCCCCAAATAACTAAAGCAAAAAGGGCTTGGAGTCTGGCTGCCTAGCTAGCACTAGGTCCTGAGTTCAACACGCACTACTATCACCAAAAACAACAACAATGAAAGTGGAGCTGTGGATCAGTGGTAGAGTGCTAACCTTGAGAAAAAGAAGCTTAAGGAAGTGCCCAGCCCCTGAGTTCAAGTCCCAGGACTAGCACACACACACAAAGACACACACAGCATGAGTCCCATTGAGTAGACCCAGATTTACATCTCTGCTCTAACCCTTATCAGGTGTATGAATTCAGGCAAGTCACCAATAAATACGTAGGGACACTGGTAATAAGCTCAAATGATTATGCTTGATAATATACAGAAAATGGATCAGTTTGATGCTTGACAGAAAAGGGGTTCACCAGTTTTAACTATTACCATTATTAGCTTACATCTATCATCCTAGCTACTCATGAGGATGACACCTGGGGGATTGAGCATCATAGCCATACTAGACAGAAAAGTTTGTGAGAGTCTTTCTCTTTAACCAACAAGAAAAGCTGGACTGGAGGCATGGCTAAAGTGGTAGAGTACTGGCAGTGAGCAAACAAACTAAACTAGTACTAGGCCCTGAGTTTAAGCCCCAGTACTGTTTCAAAAAATTATTTAAGTTGGAAGATGAGTAAATCTGTCTACAAATAGAAATTAAATCCACAGGAGAAAATATTCTGAGTTGATGGTGTTCGAGTGTTGTAAACCATATGTCATTCCTTTCAGGGTCTTTAGCCCCGCACTGTGCTTAGTACATAATAATTGCTGTCGATTACATGATAGATACATGTTATATTATTCTTCACTTGGTAAGACATGTATCTTGCTAAGTTTGCCAAGGAATTTTTCAAGCTGGTCAAAATTGTGCTTTGTGTTTTTAGGATCCCTTTGCTTTTGACAATTGAAAAGGAAAAAAAGGGGCAAGAAAACAGTCAAAATCTGGAATATCTTATCTTTTATAAATAGGAAGATGTACAACCATTTTCTCCCAGAGTCCTGGGCACATTGACAGATGGTGTTGGAGCCTCAGCTGGGCTGTGGGCTGCACCTTTCCTTCAGTTGCTGCCCGAGCTCCCTTGCCACAGCCTTCCCTTAGAGCTCTGTGACCAGAGCTCCTCCCATCCTGTGAATAGTGTCAGCACTAAGCTCTCCTGGCCAGGAAGCTGCATTTGGGGCAGGTGGTGATTCTGTGGAGCCAGGAGAAAGACAGATTCCATTAGCTTCAAAGGAAGATCTATTTGCCGTTCAGTTCTTGTGTGTGAGACAACTGGACACAGTTTGAAGGATTTCATTTTAAAAGAAACAGAATTAACAAGTAATTGGAAAGGCATCTTTTCATAACATATTAAACAAAGACAAGAGGCCTTTGTATATGTGATTTTCTGCAAATTGGTTTAAATGCTCCCTAATTTAAACACCTGAGGATTAGTGACCTGGGAGGTAGTTGGGCTCAAGAATTCTGGGATAGGAAGTGGTGTTGTGGCTCTAGTGGTAGAGAACTAGCCTTGATCTGAAGAGCTGAGGGACAGTGCCCAGGCCCAGAGTTCAAGCCCCAGGACCAACCAAAAAAAAACAAAACAACAAGAGTTCTGGGATAGCCAGGCACCCGTGGCTTACGCCTATAATCCTAGCTACTCAGGAGGTGAGATCTGAGGATCGCAGTTCAAAGTCAGCCAAGGCAAGAAAGGCTGTGAGACTCTTATCTCCAATTAACCAACAGAAAATTGGAAGTGG
>NW_012274459.1:0-3137 GCF_000151885.1 Dipodomys ordii
TGAGCCACAGCGCCACTTCCGGCTTTTTTCTTGTTGCTTATGTGGTGCTGAGGAATCGAACCCAGGGCCTCATGCATGCAAGGCAAGCGCTCTGCCACTGAGCCACCTTCCCAGCCCCTATTTTTCATCTTAAACGTCTTCCTTTTGAAAAATTTAAATGTCAGGAATAGGAATGTGGCTTAGTGGTACAGTGCTTGCCTAGCATGCATGATGCCCTGGGTTCCATTCCTCAGTACCACATAAACAGAAAAAGCTGGAAGAGGTGCTGTGGTTCAAGTGGTAGAGTGCTAGCAAAAGAAGCTCAGGGATAGTGCCCAGATCCTGAGTTCAAACTCCAAGACTGATTAAAAAAAAAAAAAAAAAAGACCCAACTTGCATTAAAAAAACTATTGACCATTTAATGCCTTTGCAGTCTGCCAAATCCTGTTCCGCTTTGTGCTCCTCATTTTAGAAAGCAAGAGCAGACCAGGTACCAGTGGCTCACACCTATAAATCCTAGCTACTCAGGAGGCTGAGATCTGAGGATTTGAGATCTGAGGATCTTTCCTCCCCGTCTGGGCAGGAAAAGCATGGGACTTTTACCACCACTAAACTACAAAAAAAAAAAAAAAAAAAAGCCAGAAGTAGAGCTGTGGTTCAAATGGCTGAGCACTAGCCTTGAGCAAAAAGGTCAGGGATAGAAAACAGGCCCTGAGCTTGAGCTCCAGGACCAGCACACAACCAAAAAAAAGAAAGCAAGGAACAGAAGCTCAGAATGGCAGAAGTAACTCCTAAGGGCAGTCTAACTTGGTGAAAGGAATCCAGATAGCCAGCTATAGTCTACCACCCCTACAATGCCAGCACTGGAGGCTAAAGCAAAAGAATTTTGAGTTTAAAGTCAGCTTGGGCAACACAGTGAGACCCTATCCTAAAAACAAAAACAACCAAACAAACAACTGTTTTGAGCCGGGTGCCAGTGGCTCACACCTGTAATCCTAGCTACTCAGGAGGCTGAGATCTGAGGATTGAAGCTCAAAGTCATCCCGGGCCAGAAGGTCCGTGAAACTCTTATCTTCAATAAAACACCAGAAAACCAGAAGTGGAGCTGTGGCTCAAGTGGTAGAGCACTGGCCTTGAGCTGAAGAGCTCAGGGACAGTGTCCAGGTCCTGAGTTCAAGCCCCATGATCAGGACTAAAAAACAAACAAACAAACAACAACAACAACAAAAAAAAACTGTTTTGGAGACAAATGCTTGAAGATTAGGATATATCGAAATCATGATTCAGGGCCCACTCTGAATTAGGACAATCTAGGTGTCAGGTCTAATTCCTGGCTGGGTTTCTTAACTTATCTGTGCCTCCTCTGCAAACGAGGAATAATAATAATGCTTACCTCACACGGTTGCCATGAAACATCAGTGATAGCATGTACTGAAATATTTAGCCTAATACTTTGGCTCACAGACCAGTAATGTTTGGCATAATTATTCTAATTCCAGCCCACCTTTTTATTAGCTGTGTGACCTTGGGCACATTACTTAACTTCTCTGAAACTATTTCCTCATTTATATAAAGAAATAATTATCCCTGTGGTGCTAGATTCTTAGGGAGGGCTTGATGACATTATATATGTATAGTATTCAACATGAGGTTAGGCAAAGCCAGGTCCCCAATATCATTCATTCTCTCCCCTCCCTTTGGACTGCAAGTGGTTTGGCTTAATATAGCACAGCCATTAGAAGACAAAAAGAGGCTATTAGAGCAGGAGGCCTGAGTTCTAGTTCTAGCTATGGAATTTCTTGCTATAAGTCTGTGGCCAAGTTCTCTCCTCAGTTTTCTCACCTATGAAGAATAAACTACAGTAGGTATCCTGTTACATGAAGTACGAGCACAAGGAGTGGGAGCTACTATGGCTTAGGAGGCCCAGGAGGCCTAAGAGACCTAGCAGGGGCAGCTGGGCCTCTGGGCCCTGAAGAAGGGGTAGGACCCGGACCTTCTGCACATGGTTGATCTCATCGTGCTTGCGCTTTTGGTTACGAGTGATCTTGCGCTCAGGCTGCTCAGCCAGCTCACTCAGGTACTTCTCTGAGTTCTTCTGCACGGCATCCTTCACTGTTTTGGTCAACGCCAGCCGGTTCTTGTCTACCCACTCGTCCAGTCGCCTGTTAACTGTTAGGATGGGCCATGAGGGTGCTGCCTTGCCACTTCCTCTCCCACTCAGGCCCAGGAGCCCCAAAGAACTCACAGCCTACATAGTGTACATAGAACTCCTCTCGTCCCTCCTGGTCATTCACTCGGGACTGGATCACTTCTGCAGAATCTGTGAAGGAAAAACATTAGGATCATCAGAAAGGAAGGGCTAGAACAAGGGAGGCATTTTCCAGATTCATCTGTTCACAACCCTGTCTGCTTAATCACTGACACAGCCTTGTGTGGTGAGCCAGGCTGGAGGTGTTATCCCTATTTTGCAGATGAGAAAAAAATGAGGCATGGGTCACAGATTTGAAAATAGGCACTGATACTTAGAACTGAGTTTAATTCTGACTCCAAATTTTACTCAGTCATTCATTTGGATTGACAGACTTAGTTATATATAATTCTAATCCTCCATATTTTCACTTTATTAATTGAGCAAATTATTTTTGCTGAGCCTCTGTTTCCTCATATGCAAAATAGGAATGATAGTGTCCATTTCAGAGGATGAGATAATGCCTACACAGTGCCCAATAGCAAGCAGACTATTCAATAAATGAGTAAGGCAACCACTGCTTATTTAACTACCAGTGTATTATTGCTGGATACAGAGGACACAGCAATGAATCACAAGAGATCTTGCCCTCCAGAAGCTCCCACAAACAGAGGATTACAACATTTTATATATGCCATGGCTGAAGTATGAAAAAATGTAGGAGCCTACAGACTGGAACAACTGACTTTGCCTGGAGGGAGGTCAAAAGTATTGAAAACAGGGGCTGGGAAGGTAGCTCAGTGATAGAGCACTTGCCTTGCATGCCTGAGGCCCTGGGTTCGATTCCTCAGCACCACATAAGCAAAAACAACAAAAAAGCCAGAAGTGGCGCTGTGGCTCAAGTGGTAGAGCGCTAGCCTTGAGCTGAAGAGCTGAGGGACAGCGCCCAGGCCCAGAGTTCAGGCCCCAC
>NW_012274460.1:0-2122 GCF_000151885.1 Dipodomys ordii
GTGCTGTGGCTCAAGTGGTAGAGTGCTAGCCTTGAGCTGAAGAGCTGAGGGACAGTGCCCAGGCCCAGAGTTCAGGCCCCACGACCGGACCAAAAAACAAAAAACAAAAACAAAGATTTTCATCTTCTATAGACCATTATGTTTCAAGTGTCCAAGCCTGTATGAATTTGTTTCTGTTTAGTTTCTTCCATCCATCGTTTTGTGTACTACTGGGACAGTGGTAGCCCCACTGTGGGGCCTGCGGAGTAGGTGCTGCAATTGCTGTGCAGAGCACCATGGTCTCTACGGGTTTCCAACTCACTTGGTCCCACTCCCTCAAGTCCTAATTTGTAGGTTCTGTTTTTCAATATATATTTGGAAGCTCTAGTCTGATTCTAAACCCATTAGTCATTTGAGGCTATAAAAGAAACTAACATATATGGTTTTAAGCTCAGAAGAAATATTTGGAAGGAGGATTGTGTTTTGGAAAGCATTCATAATTAAGGCATAAACAACTACATGCAATTATTTTTTTTTCTGGTTTATCAGAAGCAGGGTGACAATGTGTCAGTAGATGGCACTGTTTCTTAATAGACAAAGTCTTGTCCTAGTAAAAATAGATTAGAGGAAAAACACATTTTTTTAATGTCACATTGGAATTAAAAATAATATAAATAAAACTGAGAAAGTTCTGAAGAGTCTCTTGTGATCTCCTTCTCTGGTGAGCTTAATTAAAGTCAATGAAGAAGCTTAAGCTCCAACACCTTCTCTTCTGTCTTTTCTCAGGCTAGTTGATGCTAAATGACACTGTGATGTTTAGCTGGCAGGGCAAGGATCAAATTGCTTTGGGGCTGGGAAGGTGGCTTAGTGGTAGAGCGCTTGCCTTGCATGCATGAGGCCCCAGGTTGGATTCCTCAACACCACATAAGCAGAAAAAGCCAGAAGTGGTGCTATGGCTCAAGTGGTGGATTGCTAGTCTTGAATTGAAGAGCTGAAGGACAGCACCCAGGCCCAGGGTGTTTAGTTCTAGCTATTTGACTTTCATAAACTGTGTGAGGATTAAGTGAAGCAACATGCGAAGAACATTCAGCTTGGTCCAATGAGTGACTAGCTATGTGACTTAACCCTGTACTCTTCGGAACCTTGGAATGGGCAGAGAAAATACAACTCCTGAGCAGGGCCAAGTGATTGGAAACCATCTATAATCCCAGCATTTGGAAGGCAGAGGCAGAAGGATCTTGAGTTCCAGACTAACGTAGGCTACATAGTGAAACTCTGAAAAACAACAACAAGAACCAAACCAACTAACCAAAAAACAAAAAAACAAACAAAAAAAATGAAACAAACCAAACCAGGTAAGCCTTTTCTTTTCTTAAAGTGCTCTTACTACTTGTAATAAAGCAAGTAAGCAGGAAGGAATGAAGGGAGGAAGGAAGGAAGAAAGGAAAGAAGAAAAGGAAGGGAGGGAAAAAGAAGGGGAGAAAGGGAGGAAGGAAGAAAAGGAGGGAAATAAGAGACAACTAGTATGTTGTATGTGGTGTAGCTGCACCCAGGTGAAACAATGTCATCAAATTGGTCACTTACATCTTTGAGTTTGAATTTTGTATCCAGGCAGAATGTTTGCTTCCTGGGCCCCCTCCCCATCCTTGGAGTATTCACATCTAATAGGTATGGGATGGGCCAGATCTCCAGGTGACTCTAGTGGGCAACTGTGTGGAGATGCCTTGTCGAAGCTGTGCTGCTTTTACACTCTGTCTCCTGCTGAATTCAGGTAAAGTCTCAGGCTTGTGGTACAGTGGCTGGTTAGTTATCTGTGTGATGTCAGAGCTCATGGTTTCTCCTGGCCACTGACTGTAGATTTAGTTTAGGAGGGTTGATGACGGGGATCTGTTGATTCTGACTGGACAGAGGGGTGGATAAGATGTGAGAGACACGTCTTCTTCTTTTTTTTTTTGCTATCTTTTTTTTGGGGGGGGGTCCGGTCGTGGGGCCTGAACTCTGGGCCTGGTCCCTGTCCCTCAGCTCTTCAGCTCAAGGCTAGCATAGCACTCTACCACTTGAGCCACAGCACTACTTCCAGCTTTTTTCTTTTTGCTTATGTGGTGCTGAGGAATCGAACCCAGGGCCTCAGGCATGCAAGGCA
>NW_012274461.1:0-1159 GCF_000151885.1 Dipodomys ordii
CCTTGCATGCATGAGGCCCTGGGTTCGATTCCTCAGCACCACATAAGAAAAAAGAAAAAAGCCAGAAGTGGCACTATGGCTCAAGTGGTAGAGCGCTAGTCTTGAGCTGAAGAGCTGAGGGACAGCGCCCAGGCCCAGAGTTCAGGCCCCACAACCGGACCCAAAAAAAAAAAAGAAAAAAGAAAGAAAGAAAAAAGAGTCGGTGCTGGTGGCTCATGCCTGTAATCCTAGCTACTCAGGAGGCTGAGATCTGAGATCATGGTTCACGGCCAGTCTGGGCAGGAAAGTCCATGAGACTCTTATCTCCCATTAGCCACCAGAAAAGCAGAAGTAGCACTGTGGTTCAAGTGGTAGAGAGCCAGCCTTGAGCTGAAGAGCTAAGGACAGCGCCCAGGTCGAATTCAAGCCCCATAACCGACAAAAAGAAAGAAAAGGAAGAAAGGAAGAAAGAAAGGAAGGAAGGAAGGAAGGAAGGAAGGAAGGAAGGAAGGAAGGAAGGAAGGAAGGAAGAAAAAAAGAAAGAAAGAAAGAAAGAAAAAAAGAAAGAAAGAAAGGTTGCAGGAAAGGCCATGAGACTCTAATCTCTAATAAACCACTAGAAAACCGGAAGTGGCCTTGTGGCTCAAGCAGTAGTGGGCTCACCTTAAGCTGAAGAGCTCAGAGACAGCGCCCAAGCCCAGAGTTCAAGCCCCACAACAGACAAAAAAAAAAAAAGAAGAAAGAAATTTAACTCCAAATACTTATAGCCTGGGTTGTTCATTATTTCTGTGTGTGCTCTTATGCAGCAGCTGGGTTGGGATCCTGACTTCACATTCTCTGAGTTCCTGGAAGGCAGGGGCTAGTTTACCACTGACCCCCAAGTAGATACCCAACACATATTTAGCTGTGACTGGACTTCCATTTTGTGAGGAGTGCCAAGAACTCAGGGTCTCCCAGACAAATGCACATAGTACACAAGGAAGAACCATGCTTGGATGGTTCTATCAAGTTCTGCCAGGTTCAACTTGTGAATTTTTAAGATATGACCCAAGCCTCACAGTCAGCAATTTCAACAGACACTTGAGTGCTCAGAAGGTGGCTCAGTGGTAGAGCGCTTGCCTTGCATGCATGAGGCCCTGGGTTCGATTCCTCAGCACCACATAAGCAAAAAGAAAAAAGC
>NW_012274462.1:0-1508 GCF_000151885.1 Dipodomys ordii
AAAAAAAAAAAAAGAATTATTGTTTACTGTAAGAATGTCTTAACCATTTTTCTTTTTTATATAATTATTGTGGTAACATTAATATACAGTTTACACCATAATCAATAATAATTTGAATTTTTTTAGATACCTAATCCACAAGAATCTAACAGGTATGTAGTTTATATCTATTTGCGTAATACAGGCTACACATAAAACAAAATTTGAATGCAACAAATTATTTTGACAAATCCACTGTTTAGTGTTTAAGTAAATAGGAAAACAAGTGTGTTAGCTCAAACATATAAATATAGAAATATGTCTACATGATAGATTTCACGGAAATTAAGGGAAACTAATTCAATTTGAATGTGATGAGTAGAATAAGTGAGAAATGATGAGCTTGTTGAACTTAGATTTTTCAGCAATTTTACCATGAATTTATACAGATTTTTGAGGTTTCAGGGGGAATATAGCTCAACTATGATTTTTGGTTGGTTAGAAGATTTATTAGATTGTTGTTTAATTAGAAGATTTTGATAATATCTTTTAGCTAGATGAATAATATTTAAAGCAAGGAAATATAATTATGAAGAAGTGAGAAAGTATTATCACAAGTGAATTTCTTTGGTCAGTATAGATGAAATCTGATATTTCTGAAGTGTACTGAGAGAAGAGTCACATATTTTATTCACATTAACAGGATGACAGACAGTATGGTATGCTAGACAGACTGCAAACAAAACAGCATATTTGATGGACATTTAGTTGAGTAGCATTTTATGTAATAGCAGTTATAAAAAGACTGAATTCATGTAACATTAAATCTACTTTTTAAGACCATTTAATTAGCTGTATTTTAGTATGTACACCAAATGTTGCAGCATCTTACTATCTAACTTTAGAACATCTTCTGAAAAACCTAATATAGGATATTATAGGTTGGTTCATTTCTTTTCATATCTATCAATCAATCAATCTATCTATCTATCTACATATGTATACACAAAAATACATATGTACAGTAATGAGATTTTAAAAAATAAACTTCATACACTTATTGCTCTTATTCCCATCCCCCTTGGTTCCTGGCTACTACTCATCTATTTTCTCTTTCTTTTTCTTTTTTTTCTCTTTTTTTTTTTGTCAGTCATGGGGCTTGAACTCTGGGCCTGAGCGCTGTCCCTCAGCTCTTCAGCTCAAGGCTAGTGCTCTACTTCTTGAGCTACAGCGCCACTTCTGGTTTTCTGGTGATTTATTGGAGATAAGAGTTTCATGGAGTTTCCTGCCCGGGCTGGCTTTGAACCACAATCCTCAGATCTCAGCCTCCTGAGTGGCTAGGATTATAGGTAGGAGCCACCGATCCCGGGCTTTTTTTCTCTTTCTATTAATTACCTATCTTATAGTCAAAAACTTATACTCCTTGGGGCTGGGAATGTGGCTCAGTGGTAGAGCACTTGCCTTGCATGCCTGAGGCCCTGGGTTCAATTCCTCAGCACCACATAAGCAAAAAGAAAAAAGCCGGAAGT
>NW_012274463.1:0-1756 GCF_000151885.1 Dipodomys ordii
GTGGAAGGGAAAAAACAAATTGTTTAAATAGAGATACAGGTGGACCCCTTGCAACAATGAGATGTACAAGATGCTATATCGAAAAACAAGCTTTACAATTTAGGCAGGGCTGGGGGGTGGGAGGTGGGTTGGGGGGGGAAATGTAGTTGTGGAGATGGAAGGGAAGGGATGGTAGGGGAAAAACAAAGGAGGAGGCAACAATGCTTGATAAAAAATGTACTCATTACCTTGCTCATGTAACTGTAACCCCTCTGTACAGTATTTTCACAATAAAAAAACATTAAAAAAAGAAATGTACTCATTACCTTACTTATATAACTGTAACCCCTGTTGATCACTTTACAATAAAGATATATACCCTAAAATAAAGACACCGAGTCTTCTAGCACCTTGACCTTGAACTCTGAGAGTTAACGATCTGTTGGTTGAGCTTCAGTCTAGATTCTTTTGTTTTGGCAGCTGGATGGAGGCACTTACAAGTTGTGGTTAGTTGTTTTTGCTTGTTTTTTTTTTTTCCTTCCAGCACTTTTGCATTCCAACTAATAGAAATGATGCACTTGTAATCTTAGTCCAAAATGTCAACCATAAATTACCCAGGTTAATCAAAGCTCAACGCAAATACTCCTAAATTTCCTGAAATGGTCTCAATTGAATAAGATTGACTTTTGAAAGGCATTAAAATGTACATAAAAAGAAGAAAAAGATGTTTTTCTCACTTAATTGTTAAAATCCTCCCCATTTATATTCTTCCCACATAATTCTCAACTAATAATAGCCTATTTCACTCAATGTCAGGGAAGAATACGAAATGCTGTAATCCACATGTGTGTTATTTTGTTGTACATGCTTGCAAACTATAATTAGCAGATATCTTCTTCAAACATCAAACCAAACATTTTTGAGAGTCTTTTTTATTTCTTGCTTACAGAAAATTCAGGAACAGGCAGTGTAGAAAAACATGTTTCAAAGACAAGAAAGAATAAAAACCTGTTCTATCTGGTAGAACGATTTGACTTTGCTCACCTTTTGAAAATTATGTCTGAAAAGGTGTGAGCTGAAGCAAAGCATTTACTTACCATAATACAAATATCATAAAAAGAATAAAAAAAAAGATGACCACAAAATTAGGTCACAGCTGAAGTTCCTAAGAATATTCCTCATTGGATCTGAAGATGTGAAAGGCATTGGTGACTTTAGTCATCGTTATTTTGTTATAGATGCGTGTGAGATAGAAGGAGAAACGATTCTGGACCCAAACAATGGATACCCTGCAGTGGGCATTGTTGCTATACAGAATCAGTCACAGACAATACAAAAAGGAGTGATTATTACTGTGTCTCAGTACAATTTATGGACACTAAGATTTGGATTTTCAATGATTTCTTCTCTTGGGTCATAAAATGTTATTCTTTCATATTGTTTCCAGCATTTAAAACTTTTTTATTTTTAAATCTATACCATTATGGTAAAGATACTGTACAGAGGGGTTACAGAAAACTGTATTATTTTTAAGGTGAAAATTGCAAAAGTGGAGCTGACTGGACATTGATAAAAGTGGGTGGAAATGGAAGGAAGGGACTGGAAGAGAGTGAGGGAACAGAAGACAATGTATGAAAGGAAATATACTCATGTAGCTTTAGTGTGGTCTTGTTTGTGAACATTTGGGTAAATGCCCAAAAGTGGGATTGCTGGGTCATAGGGGAGTTCTATGTGAAGTCTTTTGAGGAACCTCCATACTGCTTTCCAAAGTGGTTGA
>NW_012274465.1:0-1704 GCF_000151885.1 Dipodomys ordii
GTGGCCGGAGTCACTATCTCCTCTTGAATGTTGGAAAACCCACACAGATAGTAAAGGTTGCTGTGTACACCAAAGCGTGTTATCTTTTCTGCTTCCCTCCACGCTCGTGGGCTGTGAACTTGAAAAATCTCAGTGAGTTAACTTGTCCAGACAGTCAGGCACAGCAGGAGAGTGAAGGGGAGGAGTCATTAGCAGGTCCCAGCACCGGCCCTCGGCCCTCCCGGCTCTCCCTCGGCCAGGGACCCAGCCTCACCCCCACCCTCCAAGGATCTGATCTGGGGGGCTGGCGGGGGGAGGGAGTGGGGAGGCCAGGTGCTGGTGGAAGAAGATTTGCCTTGCTGATAGTTCTTGGAAAGCAAGCTTTGCAAGGTTATACTCTGAAACCAGAGCAACCGCAGGTCTTCCACCCGCCCCCACTTCTGCCCCCTCCTCCCTCCCCTCCTCCTCTTTCAGTTGAAATCTTGAGACAGCTCTAAAGTGGGCTGCCCTGCCCTAAATAAAGCGTAGGTCCTCCCTGACAGCCACTTAGAAAATGAGTCTGTTGACTCTTGGTGCATGTTGACTCTGTTTTCCAAGGAAAAGAGAAAGAAGAGAAATGATGAGTGTCCCATGTGATGAAGCGCTGTGGTGGTTTGGTACTTTCTTCTCAACTGTGATGTTTCTAATAACCCACAGAGGAAGGCAGGTTTGAGGTGGAACACCATTTCCACAGCTAACTCACAACACCTGTCCTGGCCGCTGCTAAGGATGACCGTGGATGCTGTGCACGCCCCGCACAGCGTGGCCCAGGGCAGGCACAGGTGACAGCCAGGAGCTGGCCAGGAGGCCCAGGCTTGCTAAATCCCCTCTGTAGGCATTTTGTTCTGAGCCCATTCCAGCCTCACCAGGTCCTCAAAAACATGGATCTCTTGTCATTGGTTCATTCCTGCCACTAACATTTGAATGTTTGCTCTGTGCCAGAACTTTGAATTCAAAACGGATAAATCTCAAGTCGGGTTTTGCAAAAGTTCTCAAGCAGAGTAATTAGTGAACAGAGAAACTGAAAGAAGAAAAGTAAATTATAACAGAAGAACACACCACTGAAGAAGGAAAGTACAATAACTATGTTAATGAAATCAGGAGATTGGTTTAAAACAAACGAACTGGATTTTGAGAGAGAGTTTACTGCCAAAGAAGAATGGAAAGGTGGGCGAGGGGCAGTGAAAGGGAGAGGGCGTTTCTGTCCAGCAGGGAGGATTGAAGGCATGAGAAGAAAGCCTCCCTTGACTTAGAAAAATGTTAATTTTTGTAACCATAGTTATATTGGCTTTATGATCATACTTAATTTGAGGTTTAGACCCACAGAAAGCCAATATGCCCTCATAGATACTAGATACTTCCTATTTCTTGGTTGATATTTATTTTTAAAGGTACTGCCACCCAGTATTTCTTTGGGATGTTAATGAGATGTGAATATACTGGCCTTTCTCTTTGGATTCATTTTCTCCTCTCCTCCCCTCCCCTCCCCTTTCCTCTCCTTTCCATTTCCTCTCCTTTCCCTTCCATTTCCTCTCCTTTCCCTCCCTCCCTTCCCCCTCCCTGCCTGCCTGCCTGCCTGCCTGCCTGTCTTCCTTCCTTCCTTCCTTCCTTCCTTCCTTCCTTCCTTCCTTCCTTCCTTCCTTCCTTCCTTCCTCCCTCCCTCCCTCCCTCCCTTCCTTCCTCCCT
>NW_012274466.1:0-3174 GCF_000151885.1 Dipodomys ordii
TACCACTTGAGCCACAGCGCCACTTCCGGCTTTTTTCTTTTTTGCTTATGTGGTGCTGAGGAATCGAACCCAGGGCCTCAGGCATGCAAGGCAAGCGCTCAACCACTGAGCCACCTTCCCAGCCCCCCAGACTCAAATTCTTAATTCTCCTACCTCAGCCTTCCAAGTATTGGGATCACGGGCCTGCTCCAGGTACCTTGCCCAGCCTAAAAATAAAAACATAGGCCAGGCACTGGTGGCTCATGCCTGTAATTCTAGCTACACAGGAGGCTGAGGTCTAAGGGTTAAGGTTCAAAGCCAACTAAGTAGACAAATCTAAGAGACTCATCTCCAATTAACCAACAAAAAGCCAGAGGTGGAAGTATAGCCCAAGTGGTAGAGTTCCCATCCTGAGCAAAAAAAAAAAAAAAGTGAGACACTCTGAGTTCAAGCCCCAGTGCCAGCACGAAGAAAGAAAAAAAAAATCCACCTCTCACCAACTGATCTGAAATGCTACCTTTACAATAGTCCCAATTTTCCACAAATAATCAGGTTCTTTTTTTGGGTTTTCATCTAGTCTGCTAATAACTTGCTGTCCAACTCCACCACCACCATCTATTTTCATTATTACATTGTGGTAGTAGAGGCCAGTGTCCTCTGTGAGATTTTTTTATTACAGTCATCTCTTTAATTCCTCTGGGATTTTTTCTAAAGTATGCTATAAAGTAAGGATCTAAAATAGTTTCCCATAACTGCCAACTACTTACGCAATTACTAAAAACTCTTCCATCTGTCATCAATGTGTACATAGCTCAGTCTTCCACAGTGATGAGCACACCTTCAGTGCTACACTGCTTATTGCTTTCCCTTAAGTGGTCTAGACTCCTGCCCTAATACTCTAGCAGCAATTATAGACAACTTTTTACATAAGCAAATAAAGAACAGATACATTTGCACAATTTTATTTAGAAGGTGACAGATCTAACCAAAGAATTACAGCAGGATGGGACTCTGGAAGGGCTGCCCAGAGCAACTACAAAATGAGAAGACACGATCTAGTGTGGGAGGGCAGGAGGACAGAGTGGCACAGAGCTTGGCAGGGTTGACACAAGATATGGGAACTGAGGAGACACACAGGCCCCATACTCTAAAAGGACTGGACTTAGTTTAATGCTCTGCTATTTCCATTCTGAAATTGTTCGTAATTTTACCTATGAATCTGGTTTTGGTAAGTGAAGACCTAAGAGGTCATGGAACACGCACAGAAGCAAAGGAGATATACATATTGTGAGTGTACAGGAGCAAAGGAACTATACACATACTGAGTGTCTGCTCCTATCCCCGCTGTTTCATTGCTAAAATAATGCTCTCTGATGCCTCTTGCCTTCCCTTAAATTGTCCAAGATGCCTAAGTCTAATTTTCCCTGAGCACAGATTACCATGGACTCTTGATATGTAGAAGCCCAGCAACACTCAATAAATATCTTAATTGTTTGACTGAGAAGGTTGGACTGGTAGCTAAGGGCACTTTCCATCTGAACCAGAACATGAATGATCAGGGAATTATCACTATCTTTCCTGTTTCTGCCTGTTTTAGCTACTATTTATTGTGGTTGTGGGAACATGGGACCCCAGAGCTCCTTTTTCTGTTGGTCCTTCCTTACTTATCAAGAAATGGAAGGAGAAATGTTTAGAACGTTTAGAATATGTATCAAAAAGTAAACACAAGCAGGTGAACTAATTTCTGCAGTTCTGGTAAGAGTAAAATTTATATGCATCATGAGCTACAAAATAGGAAATGTATGACTTTGACTATTCCATATACAAGGTAAATTTGTGTTTAAAACTGACACTGCAAGATATAACTGGTAAACTTTGTGCTAGTAATACGAAAATTTCTTTGCTGCTTAAAATGACATTAAATAGAAAAGGTTCTATGACAAGTGAAGAGTGAGACAATGAAAAAGAAAGGTAAACTTTACATTTTGGGGTTTGTAATAACGTTTTTTCTCTTTCTTCAATGAGTTTAGTATTTTCATTTGCACTGAGTCCTATAAAAGATCCATCCAGTCCCATAGTTCCTAGGAAAAAGAGCCCACCGAGGCCCTGGGTGAGGATAATGTCCCATCCATTAGATCCCTCCCCACCCAGCCTAGCTCACTGGCCCCAAACTTCTCTTCCTACTGGCACCACCTTTGGCCCCACCCCAGCAAAGACCTTGGAATCAAAGGTGCAAGTTCTCCTAGGCAAGGGGAGCTTTTAAAGCAACTCAAATAATTAACATCCAATGTCAAAAACCAGTGGCTTAAATAGAGGCTACCAACTACTGAGCACACTACTTACTGACACTGATGGCCATCGGCCCTGCAGTTGACCTTTTCACCAAGATCTGCTGTGGCATCAGAGGAGAAAAATGCTTTCTACCATAGTGACTTGGCCCTTTATCCACAATTCTGAACCAACAACAAAGGGCCACTGTTGTGTCAGTCAGCTTTCCATCTCTATACTAAAATACCTGTGATGAGCAACTTATAAGGAAGAAAGGACCAGTTTGGCTCTGTTTCAGAGGTTTGAGTCCATGGCTGCTTAGCCCTGTTTTTCTGACCTGGGATGAGGCAGAGCATCACAGTGTGGAGCAAGTATCAGAAGAGGGCAATTCACCTCACAGCAGCTAGAAGCAAAGACAGGAAGTGGCTAGGACCCCAATCTTCCCTTAAAGAACACATCCCCTTTCAATGACCTAAAAAACAGTGCCATTTTGGACTTGGAAATACAATCTGTGGGCTGGGAATGTGGCTTGCCTTGCATGCCTGAGGCCCTGGGTTCGATTCCTCAGCACCACATAAGCAAAAAGATAAAAGCCGGAAGTAGTGCTATGGCTCAAGTGGTAGAGTGCTAGCCTTGAGCTGAAGAGCTGAGGGACAGCTCCCAGGCCCAGAGTTCAGGCCCCACGACCAGACCCAAAAAAAAAAAAAAAAGAAATACAATCTGTGCTACAGATTGTAGCCTTGCCTATGGTTAGTCTCTTGATATAGAGTGGAAAAGGCTCCCTGGGCTTCTTGTGGACTGGAGCACACATCTGCCTCTTTTAAAAATTAACTAAGTTGTGGGCTGGGAAGGTGGCTCAGTGGTAGAGCGCTTGCCTTGCATGCATGAGGCCCTGGGTTCCATTCCTCAGCACCACATAAGCAAAAA
>NW_012274467.1:0-1901 GCF_000151885.1 Dipodomys ordii
TTTTTGCTTATGTGGTGCTGAGGAATTGAACCCAGGGCCTCATGCATGCAAGGCAAGTGCTCTACCACTGAGCCACCTTCCCGGCCCTCCCAGATTCTTTTGCCCACTGCTTTGGTGCTGTGATCTTCAGATCTTTGCCTCCTGAGTAGCTAGGATTCCAGGAGTGATCCACTGGCACCCTACTAGATTATGAAGTGTATTTGCACACTGGAATGGCATTTATCAATAACTATGAAGACATTTGTGAGCACATGAATGGGACTAGAGAACATTATGTTAATTGAAATAAATCAGAGAGTTAATACCATATGTTCACATTCATATGTGGAATCTATGTGGAAGTTTGCTCAGAAAAGAAAAACTTGCTCATGTTTACCAGAATCTGCAGGAGGGGGCACACTTGGGGTCTTAATAGTCTAAAGAATCTGTTTGGGGGAGGGCAAGGGGGAGCACAGAAATGGTGGGACAAAGGATAAACAAATGCAGCAGCCACACCTATTAGACATGATGTTGAAAATGAACTATACAACTTGTGGGTGGGGTGGGGGTGGGAGGGAAAAACTGGAAGAAAGTCAGGAAAGAAAAAGAAAGAAAACTTCATTAGGTAAGAGGAGTAAGTCATCTTTTTAGATCAATTATACAGAATACCATGATTGAGCACTGCACATTTCATCTTAGCTGAGAATAAATTTCTAATGTTCTAATCACAAAAGACTAAATATTTGAAGTTCTGGCTACATTAACTTCATCATATATAGTATTAAAAACTATGGTACCATTTTGTTTCCCATAAAAGTACACAAGTATGCTTTATCTGTATATAATGAAAACATAAATTAATAAACTATTTAACTTAAAAAGAAAAAAACTGGGAATACATTAACTATAAAAGGCCATATGATTACTGCACTGCAAAGAAATAAATGAGTATATCCCAAACATACCTGGCTTGGCACAATAAAATGGCTCACATCTTTTGTTGTTGTTGGTCGTGGGGCTTGAACTGTTGGCCTGGGCGCTGTCCCTCAATTCTTCAGTTTAAGGCTAGCACTCTAGCACTTGAGCCACAGCGCCACTTCTGGTTTTCTGGTGGTTTATTGGAGATAAGAGTCTCACGGACTTTTCCTGCCCGGCCTGGCTTTGAACTTCAATCGTCAGATCTCAGCCTCCTGAGTAGCTAGGATTACAGGCGTGAGCCACCGGGGCCTGGCTATGGCTCACATCTTTACACAGTGCAAAGATGGAGCTATTGTGATGAACTCCTTTGGAACTCACAACTGAAAGCTCAGAGCAAAACTAAGTTATTTACAAAGCTGCCTGTGTCATTTAGTCATTAAATATTTTATTTTGAGGATACATTCACAGGATATTACTGTTTGTCAGATTTTATTTATCATAAATTAAAGATAGTTTGTCACATCTATAGGGCATATACATTTAGTAGAAAAGTCTGAAAAGAAATTCATGTAGTTCTTAATAATTGATTCTTGATAACCTTTTTTATTTTCCTTCAGACTTTTCTATGTTCAGTATTTATGTATGAAGAACAAACCTGTGACATAATTAAATTACCAACATCCAACTGAAGGGCATCATTTTAAAACCTTGACACATAACTTTCTAGATCCTATTCATGCCTATAAATCTGAAAATCATCTCCATGGTGGCAAAAACTGAGAATGAACAGTATTGAAAAAACAACAACAACAACAACAAAAAACAGCCAAGTGCTGGTGGCTTATGCCTGTAAGCCTAGCTACTCAGGAGGCTAAGATCTGAGGATCACAGTTCTAAGCCAGCTGGGGCAGGAAAGTCAGTGAGATTCTTTTTTTTTTTGGGTCCGGTCGTGGGGCCTGAACTCTGGGCCTGGGCGCTGTCCCTCAGCTCTTCAGCTCAAGGCT
>NW_012274468.1:0-1737 GCF_000151885.1 Dipodomys ordii
TCATAGCAGCAATACTTGCAATCCCAGCACTCAAACAGCAAGAAGCTCAAGAGTTTGAGGGTAGTCTGGACTACACAATGAATTGTAGGCCTGCCTAGTTACATATAAAATAAAACCCTGTCTCAAAAAAATAAAAAGTGAAAGCAAAAAAGATTCATTGAAAGTCATTTTCATTTTTTAATTCACTTTATTACATGTTCATAATTAATAACAAAATGAGTGTATATGAAAGTACAAAGAAAGCCAAAAAAAACACACAGTACAGTGCTAGTGATGCGCTTCACAGAACAGGTCCATATACTTAGACAAACTTTTCACTAATGAATCATCATGTATGGGAAGTAGCAAAAAAAGGCCTGACAGGAAATTGGAAGAAGCCAGTGGGGTACTTCCAGATCAAGGAGCTCTTAGCAACATTAAAAAAACTCAAGTTTCCATTTTCAAAGTCTAGGAACACACCAATCCTGCCCACAGGCCTCTCCATATAATGAGACAAAAATGGGGACGAGGTAAAGAGATGTGAATCATTACTCCCCTTCACACACAAAAGGACAAATATATCCTCAGAGTCAGTTATTGGGGAGTTCTTACGTACCCCAGAATTCCTACAGACTCCTAATGCCCAGTCCCAAGAGTCATCTACACTCAACTCCCAGTAATGTTTCCCAGAGCTGAACACATTTACTCCCCATCCAGTCAAATTGCTGGATCCATCAGAATTCAAAAATACATCATCATTGTCTTGGCCATTTATGAGTTTTCTCACATAGTCAAACTGCATCACACCAGGATTCTGTGGCTCCTGGTTGAAGGAAATCTCCACTCTGTACTGGTTGAGTTCTTCTATCAGTCCAGACATGGGAAGACCACTGAGCTTTGGATTCATAGGTTGGGGCAGAAAGACCAACAATGACTCACACCTTCGTAGTATGTATTTCAAATCCTTGAGGAGTTCCACATCTGGATTTTGGTAGGTTTTCATCAGCTCCTGATACATCTTTCTGAGTTGTTTGTTCTTATTCAGCATTTGTGTTTTTCTTCTTTCAAGTTGCTGTAAAGTTGTGCTTTCTTCAACTGAAAGTATGTCTGAATGCTTTTTTGCCTCTTCCTGCAATTCTGGAAGCAGCATCTCATAAGTATTGTTGATGAGCTTGCGATAGGTATACGCATAGCAAATCCAATCGGTGACTAAAACAAGCTGTTGATTCATGTTTCTCTTGTTTTCTTGTATCTTGTCCCATAAAGATCTCATTTGCTTTAACATCAGCTCCTGTTGCTGCTCAGCAGCCCCTTCAATGGAACAATGTCTATGGTTCCTGTGCCCTGGAGATTGGGAGCAGAGCTTACAGAGCAACTCCTTTTCCACTTCGCAGAACGTCTGCTTGGCCTCCTTGTGTATCTCACACTGGTGTTCTTCAGAGCTCAGGCACTGCCGGAGGCTAGCTTTTCTAGCAATGGACACCAGATGCTTCAGAATGATGTTGGTTTTGAGGTCTCTTTGCTGCGATGGACCCCTGCAGACAGGGCACATGTCTGGAATCTCGGCTTCTTCCCAGGCAAAGCAGATACATGGTCGACAGAAAGTGTGTCCACAGTCGATGGTGACTGGGTCTATGAGGATACCCAAGCAGATGACACAGGTCAGTTCCTCCCAGAAGGCCTTGGAGATGTCTGAGTCCATCTTTCCAATGAATGCAAGTTGAGAGAGCTGATTCTCCACTCTGATGCTCACCAACT
>NW_012274469.1:0-1321 GCF_000151885.1 Dipodomys ordii
TATATTTGCTGGTCGTGGGGGTCTGAACTCTGGGCCTGGGCACTGTTCCTCAGCTCTTTCACTCAAAGCTACCGCTCTACCACTTGAGCCACAGTTGCAACTTCTGGCCAGCTTTTTCTGTTTATGTGGTACTGAGGAATCGAACCCAGGGCTTCATGCATGCTAGGCAAGCACTCTACCACTAAGCCACATTCCCAGTCCTTCCGGATTGGATTTTTAGTGAGGTCCTGAGAAGATCCTTTTGACTTTTACCTTTACCCTAATGTGGCTTACATCATGTCATCAGGTTATCTGTGGTAATTTGGAAATTAAATGGAGGCCATTTATAGTGGTAGTCCAATGTAAGGTTTGAAAAACAGACTTAGTTTCTCCTATATGCTTCCAACACAGAAAAATGCTGTGACAAGATGTGTGGAATCTTTCCCACACCACCAAGCAAACCACCAATTATGCGGTAGCCACTATCTGGTGTCTTCTAATGCTATCTAGTTGGGACAACATTACCTGGAGATAGTGTCAGATCCCACAGATGAGGGTTCAGTCCTACAAAACTGCCTTCCTCTGTAGATGTCGGTTACAGGCCCACTGCTATATATTGGGGTTTGCAACAACCCTTTCTTGCAGTCCAGTAATTTTACTGGAATGGCTCCTAGAACTTAGAGAAATAACTTAGGTTTTTCAGTTTCTTATATGACATCATGAAGGATACAGCTGAATAGCAAAGTCAAATGGAAAAGCTAAATACAGTGAGGTATTGTACAGGGAGTCCATACCCTTTCCAGGTATATCATCCTCTAGAAACCTCTTCCTATTCAGCTATTTGGAGCTTCCCACCCAATCTTGTGGGTTTTTGTAGAAGCTTCATTATGGCTACATGATTGCTTATATCATTGGCCATTGGTAATGATAATTCTGTAGTCCTTTTTTCCTCCTTCAAGAATGGGGCGGGGTGGAGTAGACCTGAAAGGCCCTATCTTGAAGTTACTATAGAGACAGAAATTTTGATACTTTTTTCTTGTGTCAACTGTGACCCTAGGAAACTAGAAGCAAAAGCATAAGAAATGTAATTAATTAAATAACTTTATGGTATTGGGATTTGAACCAGGGTCTTGTACTTGCTAGACAGATGCTCTACCACTTGAGTCATGCCCCCAGCCCTTTTTTTTACTTTAATTTTTTTTTTTTGGTCCAGCCGTGGGGCCTGAACTCTGGGCCTGGGTGCTGTCCCTCAGCTCTTCAGCTCAAGGCTAGCGCTTTACCACTTGAGCCACGGTGCCACTTCCGGCTTTTTTTTCTTTTTGCTTATGTGGTGCTGAGGAAT
>NW_012274470.1:0-2111 GCF_000151885.1 Dipodomys ordii
TGGGGAGGGGGAGATGGGAAGGGATGGGAAGGGGAAACAAAGGAGGAGGCTACAATGCTTGATAAGAAATGTACTTATTATCTTACCAATGTAATTGTAACCCCTCTGTACGTTATCTTCACAATAAAAAAAGAAAAAAAACAGACCTTTTAAACATTTATGTATTTTTTGTGCTTTGTCTCTTTTAAAAAAATTTTTTTGTAAAGGTGATGTAAAGAGGGGTTACAGTTACATAAATAAGGAAATGAGTACATTTCTTGTTGATCAGGTATAAACTCAAATATTTAAAGATATTTTCTCCTCATATTTCATCTTAGGCCAAAGTAAGGAGTAACTTGTTGAACTACATGTTATTGGGCATCACCTGGAAACTTGTAAGAAATGCAAGGCTCAGAGGCCATGCGAGACCCACTTGAATTAAAAGTCTTTCTATGGGCCCCAGTAACCTATATTTTAATAATCCCTCTAAGGTTGCAATACATGCTACAATTTTTATTGTATATATTTAATGTTACTGCATTATTTCTTAATATACTTACATGCAGTGAGATAATTACAAGCAAATTAACATACACATTCTGCCTCATAATTACTCTTCTATTTTACAAACAAGTGGCATAGTAAGTAGATGATAGAAGAGGTCAAAGTGAGTCACCAAATGTGAAGTGATGCTAAGAATATAGCAACATTAATTATCCTGATTTGATCAATAGATATTTTATATGTGTGTTGAAATATATCATATATATATGGTTATTATATGTTAATGAAATGTCTTAATACTTTTATGGAGATGGAAATGGTAATTAACTACCCTGGTTTGATCATTATATATTTTATACATATATTAAATAACCACAACTGTACCCCATAAACATATTTTAAAAAATTCATTTATTTTTTAAAGTATGTAACAAAACTAGAATTAAAACTCAGATGTTTTGGACATAAACTTGATGCTTCCTTTGATGCTATTTTCCTTCCACTCAAAGGAGAAAAAAGCAAGAGATTGATGTGAGCTCATATAATAATGCTGATTTCAAAGAAGATACACTGAAATATATTTCACTTTAATCTGGTAGACAAGAATGGAAGAATTTTGTGATGCATACCCCTGGTAAAAGTACTTTATGATTTGATTATATCTGGAAGGAACACACGGATAATTTCATTTATTTCCTCAGTCTTAACACCTTAAAGATGGTAGAGTTATTTTACCATGATCAAGGCTGTAATTTTGCTTAATTGTGAAAAGTAGTTAGGAGTTGTATAAGGAAAATAAGTTTTCAAACATCCCTAAGATTATTTGTTGATCTATCATTAGGTCACTTTGATATGAACATACTTCCTGACATGTTGATGGCTCTTGCTTTCCTATTTTCAGCATAATTCTCAGTGTACAAGGTGACAAATCCAAGAAAAAAATCCAATTGGATGCTATTAGAACATCCTTTTGCAAGTAATTGATAGTTATTTGTGTGGTCCCAGCTTCACTTAGAAGGTAAGAGTCCATATCGACCAGGAGATTATAAGTTTGGTGAGGAAAAGAGGAGATTGAGGATACTGATCATTTTGCTTCTTATTCATTGACAAACAGGATGACTTAGTTCTGAAAGTGAACAGCTAGACATTAATATGGATAGGTTTAGAATAATACCTAGCAAAATACAACCCTAACACTCCCACAGGACATGTCCCAATAATGTTATGTCATATTGATCTCCTCCAAAATATAAGTGTTGAAAATAAATCACTGTAGAAAGTTGATAGCAAAAAATGCTACCAGACTCATATTACATTTGAATTCTCTTTTCCCTTTTGTAAGTCAAACTTTATAATTTTTAATCGCAATTAATCACTTCAGTTTAGGGCAGTTATCTTTTGCCACAGAATAAATCAAATTAACAATAGCAATTATTATTTTTTTTTCTGCGTATGTGGTGCTGAGGAATTGAACCCAGGGCCTCATGCATGCAAGGCAAGTGCTCTACCACTGAGCCACCTTCCCAGCCCAACAATAACAATTATTATGCTCAAAAAAGAACCTAATGGTCCTTCCTCCCTCCCGCCCTCCCTACTTCCTTCCCTCCCTCCCTCCCTCCCTCCCTCCC
>NW_012274471.1:0-3292 GCF_000151885.1 Dipodomys ordii
CTTCCTTCCTTCCTTCCTTCCTTCCTTCCTTCCTTCCTTCCTTCCTCTTCTGCTTGCTGGTACAAGGCTTGAACTCAGGGCCTTCAATTTAATAAGCTGGCATTTGAGCCATCTTTCTGGTTCTGCTCTGTCACTAGTTAATTGGAGATGGACTGTTCCCTGGGCTTGTTTTCAACAGAGATCTTCCAGGTCTTATGCTCCTGAGTAGCTAAGATTATAGGCATGGGACATTGATTCATAGTTCATCTTATATTTTCAGCATGATCTATGACTTATCATAATGTTAAATTATTTTCATAACGTATTTCTCTGGCTTTTAGAGTTTGTAATTCAAGGTTCCTTTATTGTTTGCTTAGGGCTGTTTAATACATTCAGTTGTTAGTGTTTTGTTAAAGTATTTTATTAATTGTTAGAATTTTTATATTATTAGATAATCATCTTGGTTTTTTGTTCTTTTATTAGGGTAGATTTTATCAAGTGAGGTGTTTTGATTTTCATTTTACATTTTCTTTTTATGTTAGTTCTACATGGAAGTACTCAGCAGGCATCTATTGACTCATTTTTTACAATTACTCTGGACCAGAAAAACATACAAATATTTATATATTAGGTGAGTTGTAGATTGCTGGTTAGGTTTTCTGCACAAGATCTCCCTTACCTGTAATATATTGAGGTACAGCTCACTTCTGGTGGTTTATGCTGTGATTTTTTTTCTCTTGTTAGAAAAGTAAATTTTCTTCCCTTTTGCATATGTTCCTCCTCTAAAGGAAGTCTCCAGTGTGTGCTTGCCCTTTACAAATGAAATTTTCCTCCCTTGAAATGGTGATATAAAATGAATGGGATGAAACAAAATGTTATAAAAGAAAAAGTAAGCAAAAAACACTATTTTTGTACCAAACTAATCTTTGGTTAAGATGCTAAAACTAAATGGCATGAATAATAATCATAACAAATTATAAGGAGCCAGGCACTGGTGGCTCACGCCTGTAATCCTAGCTGCTCAGGAGGCTGAGATCTGAGAATCACAGTTCAAAGCTAGCCCAGGCAGGAAAGTCCTGAGACTCTTATCTCCAATAAACCACCAGAAAGCCGGAAGTGGCACTGTGGCTCAAGTGGTAGAGTGCTCGCCTTGAGCTGAAGAGCTGAGGGATAGCGTTCAGGCCTTTCAAACCCCACAACTGACAAAAAATACAATGAAACATAAATTTACCATAAAGATAAAATAAAGAACAGCTTTAAGACCTGAAGGATAATAATTTTGAAAATATCTTAATAATAAGGTTAGAATCTTACACTATCTTAGAACATTCAGTTGGAGTCTTAACCCCATTTCTCTCTAGGTCTGAACAGCTGTATTAACGCTTTGAAGAAATTGCTACTATACAAAGAAAATCCTTTTGCGTATTTTGGGACTCAGCCCTCAATATTTTGGGTCTGACATCAGTGGGCAAGCAATACCACTTGCCTTTCAGTGGTGATCCTTCTAGCCTTACAAACTATAAAGATGGTACCAAATTCTTTCCCCAAAAAACATATTTTCCAAGAAATTATTAACATCATTTAATTATATACTTCTTAAGATTCCTACATGAAGAAGGAAAGGAATCAGTCACCATACTCTAATCAGTCTACTTTGTGGGCAATCCATACAATAGAAATAGTACCTCCATAGAGATCCATCTAAGGATCTAGATCCAAGAGACTATCATCAAATGGCAACATTAGGAAGGTTGTCTTCTCTTCTAGGAATTTGTATATTTGGAATCCAAAAACCCACTGCCTCTTTACTCAATGAAATTCCTGTATTTAATCTGTGACCCTCTACCAATTAGATCAAAATCTAATTGTTTTCTAAAGTATATTCATATATATGGATACTTAATTCTAACACATATATATGTATGTACTTTCTATAACATTGATATCTGCATCTATCTATACCATAGATGTCAATTTCTGTCTATATATGTATACTTTATACTATAAATGTCAGACATACTGTACTTTAGCATAGTAGAAGGATGCGAACACAAAGTGGTTGTGGGTTGTGGTTAGAGAGAACTTAAAAATGTGCTGCTCAAACAGACCTTGATTGTAATCTGAAATCTTGTGAGACTGAGCTAGATTAAAGGCCAGCCTTCACTACATAGCCTGATTAAACAAATGAAGACAGATAAACAGACAAACAATACGATAGAACTACATAGTCTTTGATTATATATAATATGAATCACACAGAGATTTTTCTTTAAATAATAAAGCAATTTGTCTATTCATTTTTATTTCTTATTTATTCAAGTTTTGTATATGTCAGATTATAAGAGCTATGAAGTTATCAGTCATCAAATTATTGTCCTTCTACTTGCCTTATTTTATTTGTTTATAGCTATTTTTTCTTTTTTCTTTCTTTTGTGTTAATCCTGGGACTTGAACTCAGGGCCTGGGCTATGTTCCTGAGCTTCATTTATTCAAGGCTGGCACTCTGCCACTTGAACAATTCTACTTCTGGCTTTTTTGTTATTTTAGTGGAGATAGGAGTCTCACAGATTTTCCTTGACTAAGCTGGCTTCAAACTATGATCTTCAGATCTCAGACTGCTGAGTAACTAGGATTACAGGTGTGATCTACCAGCATCTGGCTTATAGCTACTTTTTATATTAATACAACTTGAAATATTTTCAAACTTAAAGTAGGGTGGTGAGACTGTTTTGCAAATTCCTCCTATACACACACTATAGTAGTATTTTCTACGTACCATGCACTGCAATACCATTATAAAAAGGAACCCACATTAATGCAATACTAAAATCCAACTCTCAGTATAATTATGTGTCTTCCATTGTCCTAATGTCTATTGTCCTAATGTCCTAATCCTCCAACCAAGTTCAAAGAACATTCCACAATCATTTTTTATTTTTAGTTATTATATTTCTTTGGTTATGTTTGAGGTGATATTTTGTGCATTTTGCAACTTTGCAATTTTTAAAATAAATTGGCTACTTTGTTAGGTCTTCTTTGTTTGGGTGTCTGAGTTTATTAGCTCTTTGGTATTACTTGATATTCGTGTGTTTAATTGTTATTGGAAGCATGAATCAACTTCTTGTAGGACAGGATGGCTGGCTGCTGTAAGGGAGGAGGGCTAGAGAATGTTAGGAAGACCCAAGTCTCTAGCAACAAGAGACTAACTCACAAAATGTCTGTGAAGGGGCTGGGAAGGTGGCTCAGTGGTAGAGTGCTTGCCTTGCATGCCTGAGGCCCTGGGTTTGATTCCTCAGCACCACATAAGCAAAAA
>NW_012274472.1:0-5828 GCF_000151885.1 Dipodomys ordii
AAGTGGTGCTGTGGCTCAAGTGGTAGAGCACTAGCCTTGAGCTGAAGAGCTGAGGGACAGTGCCCAGGCCCAGAGTTCAGGCCCCACAACCGGACCCCCAGAAAAAAAATACTTGGGCAGCAGCCTCTCTTGGTATATATATTAAAGCTTATACATGAGGCCATGGAAAACAGATTCAGGACCAAAACCACCGGTTCAAGCTATCAGTACTGTCCTAGATTTGGTACTATAGCTGAGCTTGTCTTCCTGTCTTTGATTCAGAGAAATAAGAGGGACAAGCCCTGGGGAAGCAGATAGGCTTCTTTTGATGTGGACAAGAGAGAGCTCTTCAGTCTAATCTGTGTCTACTTAAGTGTTTCATATTGTGCACACATGGGAAAGAACGTTTGTATGTGCAGACCACTTTAAATATTGGGAGCTGAACTGGAGAGAGTGAGGGAAGGGGTGATATCCAAAAAAGACTCTAGGAAGTGGTACTGTGGCTCAAGTGATAGAGTGCTAGCCTTGAGGGAAAGAGCTCAGAGACAATGCTCAGGCACTGAGTTCAAGCCCCATGACCCATCTAAAAAAAAAAAACAAACTCTGTACCTGAGTTATGTAACTCTAACCCCTTTATATATCACCTTTATAATAACAATTTTAAGAAAATATAAAACTATGAGGGAGCTGTTGCTTGAGGGATGAACCTGGAGGCCCTGGTCACCCTGGGTCACCTCAGATGCTTCAAGTGCTGACGGGATCAATTTCTCAGCACATTAGGGAGAAAATTCTGATTTAAGGCACATTTGACTTCAATAGCATATAGTCCTTGTATTAAGTCAGATCTAGGTTCAGATGCCTTCCCTGTTCTAGCCAGATGCGTTTGACTAGTAACTTCATATTTTCTCCAAACCTCAGGTTTCCCGTTTGTAAAAAGGGGGTAATAATTTTTCCTTCAGAATTATTGTGATTCATTGATGTAATATAAGTAAAGAAGCAATGCGGCATAATGGTGAAGAGCACTCATTGTGGAACCAGACTGTTTGGAACTATCTATCTCCTAACCTTGCCAATGGTGACCAGGGACCAGTTTATCTCTCCGTGCTTTCACTTTTTGTAAAGTACATCACTTATGCCTCCATCATATACTCACATTACATAAAATATTAGAACATTACGTGGTACTCAGTGTGGATTATGAAAGCATTTTGTAATCATAATAATTATTACTTCTACAAGTTTTAGTAAGATGTATGATGCATAGGAAACATTAACAAAATGATACCTGTTTTAGTCTATTTGGCTTCTATAATATCACAGGCTTAATAATTTAAAAAGAAATTCAGGGGCTGGGAAGGTAGCTCAGTGGTAGAGCGCTTGCCTTGAATGCATGAGGCCCTGGGTTCGATTCCTCAGCACCACATAAGCAGAAAAAAAAAGCCAGAAGTGGCGCTGTGGCTCAAGTGGTAGAGCGCTCGCCTTGAGCTGAAGAGCTCAGAGACAATGCTCAGGCACTGAGTTCAAGCCCCATGACCCATCTAAAAAAAAAAAACAAACTCTGTACCTGAGTTATGTAACTCTAACCCCTTTATATATCACCTTTATAATAACAATTTTAAGAAAATATAAAACTATGAGGGAGCTGTTGCTTGAGGGATGAACCTGGAGGCCCTGGTCACCCTGGGTCACCTCAGATGCTTCAAGTGCTGACGGGATCAATTTCTCAGCACATTAGGGAGAAAATTCTGATTTAAGGCACATTTGACTTCAATAGCATATAGTCCTTGTATTAAGTCAGATCTAGGTTCAGATGCCTTCCCTGTTCTAGCCAGATGCGTTTGACTAGTAACTTCATATTTTCTCCAAACCTCAGGTTTCCCGTTTGTAAAAAGGGGGTAATAATTTTTCCTTCAGAATTATTGTGATTCATTGATGTAATATAAGTAAAGAAGCAATGCGGCATAATGGTGAAGAGCACTCATTGTGGAACCAGACTGTTTGGAACTATCTATCTCCTAACCTTGCCAATGGTGACCAGGGACCAGTTTATCTCTCCGTGCTTTCACTTTTTGTAAAGTACATCACTTATGCCTCCATCATATACTCACATTACATAAAATATTAGAACATTACGTGGTACTCAGTGTGGATTATGAAAGCATTTTGTAATCATAATAATTATTACTTCTACAAGTTTTAGTAAGATGTATGATGCATAGGAAACATTAACAAAATGATACCTGTTTTAGTCTATTTGGCTTCTATAATATCACAGGCTTAATAATTTAAAAAGAAATTCAGGGGCTGGGAAGGTGGCTCAGTGGTAGAGCGCTTGCCTTGTATGCATGAGGCCCTGGGTTCGATTCCTCAGCACCACATAAGCAAAAAGAAAAAAGCCAGAAGTGGCGCTGTGGCTCAAGTGGTAGAGCGCTCGCCTTGAGCTGAAGAGCTGAGGGACAGCGCCCAGGCCCAGAGTTCAGGCCCACAACTGGACCCCCAAAAAAAAAAAGAAATTCAAAACCGGCACCAGTGGCTCATGCCTGTAATCCTAGCTACTCAGGAGGCTGAGATCTGAGGATCGCGGTTCAAAGCCAGCCCGGGCAGGAGAGACCGTGAGACTCCTATCTCCAATAAACCACCAGAAAACCAGAAGTGGCGCTGTAGCTCAAGTGGTAGAGCGCTCGCCTTGAGCTGAAGAGCTGAGGGACAACACCCAGGCCCAGAGTTCAAGCCCCATGACCGACAAAAAAAAAAAGAAAGAAAGAAAATGGGAAGCAAAAACCTATAATCTGCTTGAGCCAGCAGTGTTTTCTTAAGCCTTTATCTCTGTCTCACTGTCTCAACTCTCCCTGACACCCATTTCCTACAGGGAGGAACAGCCGCTGAGCCTCTCAGGTGGTGTTTCATGTGGTATGTATCAAGAGAAGCAGGAATGCTGTACTCATGTTCATTCTGTGTTGTCATTGGCAGGTGTGACCAATGGTTTTGGAAAACACACTGAAAGTGGGTCTGACTCAGAATGTAGCTTGGGTCTCAGTGGTGGCCTGGCATTTGAAGCTTGCAGGTAAGAACTCCTGACTCCCAAAGCTTTGTGAACAGCTGTGCCGCCTCTCCCTTCATTCTCCATTGTGACAGATTGAACTTCCTTCTCCATTTCTAGTCCTGAAGCTCCCAGGAAACAGGATGAACCTTGACTCTCAGGTCTGCTCAAAGAAGTGGTGCCGATGCTTTAATAGTGTTATATAAGCCAGTCCCCCTACCACATACACACTGTATAACCAGCTTTATTATGGATCTAGCTTGTTAGAGTTTAGCCTTGACCTGTTGGTTTTCATAGCATTGGTCTCATGCCCCCATATCCTCTTTCTCCCCCACCCACTAGTGCTGGGGATTAGACCCTGGACTACACATACGCTAGGCCATTGCTCTGCTGCTGAAATATACCCTAGCCCTTGGTTAGTCCTTAGTTTTTTGAGATAGGGTCTCAAGCTCAGGCAGGCTAGCCTCAAACTCCTGATCCTTCTGCCTTAGCCTCCAAAGTAGTAGGAATATAGGTATGTATGCTGTCACACTTGGTACTTGTAGCCTAAACTTCTATAGAGGTGGTGTAAAAATAGGAATGAGCTAGGAAATTTAGAATTGCCTTTATTGAACAAAGGCCCCAGATCATCAACCATCTTTGAGCTGCGAAGGGATTAGTTCTCTTTTGTCTTTCTTTAACCTGATAATATTCTGAGACCAAAACCTTCGAGTTCCTTTCAGGTCCATGGTTGTTAAGCTTTTTGTTATTCATTCTGCAAGACCCCTTCATTATGCATTTCTAGAAATGAAAGAACCTCACTGCCACAAAGGAAAAATGACTAGTCTTAAAGGCTGATGTCATGGCCCACCGTAGCTATCGAGTGGCTCCTGTTCAGAGTAGGGGAAGAAATGTTTCCAGGCAGCCCCCAAAGGCTGGTGTCTGGTTCTAAAGTGCTTTCAAGGGAGTTGAGCCTGTGTTCTTTTTTTTTATTTTTTTGGGTCCGGTCGTGGGGCCTGAACTCTGGGCCTGGGTGCTGTCCCTCAGTTCTTCAGTTCAAGGCTAGCGCTCTACCACTTGAGCCACAGTGCCATTTCCGGCTTCTTTCTTTTTGCTTATGTGGTGCTGAGGAATCGAACCCAGGGCCTCAGGCATGCAAAGCAAGCGCTCTACCACTGAGCCACCTTCCCAGCCCTTGAGCCTGTGTTCTGTGAGGTGCTTCCGCTACCCTGTCTCCTAGGCTCCAGGGGCCCTCAGCTACCCCTTGTTCCTCACTGGTTCCCCCCTTTATGAGTCCTTTGAAATTTTTCTCTCCACAAAGCTTCAAAATTGCCTTATCTCTCTCCCTCTCCATTGCAGCCTCTAGAAATACAGGAAGAGAAAATGGGAGAAAAAAGTTACCAGACATAGGGAGAACTGATTTCAGAATCACAGAGAATGTTTTTAGTCTGCTCCCAGGTTTTAATTCCTGCCTTCATTCAGAGATGAAGTCAGTGGGTGACTGAGGCAGAAAGATCATCTGGAGCTACACAGTGAGTTCAAGACCAGCCTGAACTACAGAACTACATAGCAAGACTTTGTCTCAAAAATAAAAAACAAAATGGGGGAGGGGAGAGAGGATGAAGGGGCTCTCATGGTAGACAGCTAGTTAATTTGAATTGGGGTGTGAGCAAGTTCATCTAACTGTAACTTCTAGCCCTTGACCAAAAGATGGAAGTTGTGCTGGTCTCCTTCCATGAAAGAAAAGGCACCCTTCCCAGTTATGATTCACAAGAAGCAAGCCAGGCCAGGCTTTTGGTTAGCTTATTGATTCAAATGGGGTTTGCCTGTGTGTAGATTCCAGTCCAATGCCACTGATTTTTCTGGTGCTGCTGCTTGATACAGAAAAATAGCCTTGGAAAGCATTTTCCCTTGAACTCAGTAATTCTCAGTGGAATGTCAGACTTTAAAATGGGAGCTCTCCAAGGGCTCTAACTACTGTGGGTTTTTGTGTGTGTCTGTGTGCTAGTCCTAGTGCTTGAACTCAGGGCCTGGGCCCTGTCCCTGAGCTTTTGTGCTCAAGCATTCCACCACTTGAGCCATACTTCTGGCTTTTTTGTTAGTTAATTGGAAATTTGAGTCTCATGGGCTTTCATGCCAGAACTTGGCTGCCTTTGAACCCCCATCCTCAGATCTTCTGAGCATGAGTACCTAGGTTTTTGACTTAAGTCACCGGTGTCTGGCTAACAAGTTTTTGTTGTTGTTGTTGCTGTTGTTTCCTCTCCACTCTGCATAAATATATAAAGGAAGATCTGATTTTTTTTAGACTGTAATTATATTCCCAGAATTAGAAATAACCTTGAAAGAACTGATCACTAACCCATCCCTCCTCTCCCACTTGTTTCTTGGTTGATCGTTTCTGTTGGTTTTCTGAATAGGTTGGGGTTGCAACCTCTTTCTGTAGTCACTCATCCAACTACTTACAATAAATACGTATTGGATGCCTGGCACTATTTTATACTAATAAGATATCTGTTCTGGAATTTATCTTCTGAAAGGAGAAGTGGAGGTTGAGTCAGTAAACAAGGTAATTATAGATTGGGTTGCTTGCTTAGGCCTGGATAACTTGGATAAATAACTAAAATGCAGGACTGGATTTCAGAGAAACACACGCAGACCTCGTATTAGTGTAGCATCCTACTTAATTGAAATCTTTCTCAGAGCTTAGCATTCCATAACAGTAATTAAAAAATTACCTTGAGGGGCTGGGAAGGTGGCTCAGTGGTAGAGCGCTTGCCTTGCATGCCTGAGGCCCTGGGTTCGATTCCTCAGCACCACATAAGCAGGAAAA
>NW_012274473.1:0-1284 GCF_000151885.1 Dipodomys ordii
AAGGGGTTGGGAATGTGGCTTAGTGGTAGAGTGCCTGCCTAGCATGCATGAAGCCCTGGGTTCGATTCCTCAGCCCCACATAAACAGAAAAAGCCAGAAGTGGTGCTCTGGCTCAAGTGGTAGAATGCTAGCCTTGAGCAAAAAGAAGCTCAGGGACAGGGCCCAGGTCCAGGACTGGGAGAGAGAGAAAGAGAGAGGGGGGAAGGAGGGGAGAGAGAGGGAGAAAGAGAGAGAGACAGAGACAGAGAGAGAGAGAGAGAGAGAGAGAGACTTAGGAACTTTCCTGCCAGGACTGGTTGTGAACCGCAATCCATAGACCCCATCCTCTTAGGTAGCTCAGATTATAGGCATAAGCCACTAGCATCTGGTTCACAGAGTGACTCTTTAATGCTATTAAAGCTATAATGACCAATAGTATTATTACTATTTAACACCATGGCTTATTACAATACCCTCTCAGATATCATTTTAGAGACATTCTTCTTGGGATTTTCCCTTTGGACTTTACCTTATTTCTAGAGAATAAATTTTGTAGGACAATATCACAGAATTCAGACTGTACTGACCAAAACTTTGGACTAAGAAAACCATTTTACACTACAAGCCACTGCTTTGTCCTATATATAGTATTTTTTATATTATTTGATTTCATCTTTTTAGAATGCTAGCCAGGCTGCATACCTGTGGCTCATGCCTGTAACCCTAACTACACAGGAGGCTCAGATATGAGGATTGCAGTTCAAAGCTACCCCAGACAGGAAAAGTCTATAAGAACTGGAAGACTTGAGTTCAAACCAATAATAATGAAATAGTGTCAATAATAGGCCATATTCTGTGTTTAAACTTATAAATGTGTAACATATATAACTATATCTAAACTATGGTTTAATCAGCTTTGGCTGGACTTAAAATTAAACTCTCTCATGAGTCTTCAGGAATTTAAATATTTTGTCTCTGGTCTATAACCAGAGAATCACACAAAGTGCCTAGCACCTTTGGAGACTTTTCTCAATGAATAGAAATAGGAGCCAGGGGCTGGTGGCTCATGTTTATAAATCCTAGCTGTTCAAAAGGCTGAGATTTGAGGATCAAGGTTCAAAGCTAGCCCAAGCATGGGGCTGGGAAGGTGGCTCAGTGGTAGAGTGCTTGCCTTGCATGCATAAGGCCCTGGATTCAATGGCTCAGCACAACATAAACAGAAAAAGCCGGAAGTGGCGCTGTGGCTCAAGTGGTAGAGCACTAGCCTTGAACTGAAGAGCTGAGGGACAGTGCCCAGGCCCAGAG
>NW_012274474.1:0-1463 GCF_000151885.1 Dipodomys ordii
TCAAGGCTAGCCCTCTACCACTTGAGCCACAGTGCCACTTCTGGCTTTTTTTTTCTTTTTTGCTTATGTGGTGCTGAGGAATCGAACCCAGGGCCTCTGGCATACAAGGCAAGCGCTCTACCACTGAGCCACCTTCCCAGCCCCTCTTGGTTCTTTTTTGCTCCACTCAAGTATCAATGCCAAGATCTTTCTAGACAAGCTAATGTCAAAAATTTATCTCTATTAATATTAAATATGTAATCAGTCTGACAAATTATTCTAATTCCTATTTCTAATTCTGTGTACTCTGCTTAGGATATGAAAATAATGTCTAGACATTGTAGCTGAAGTTATTTTTCATTCATTTAAATGACAATACATAAATTTACTTTTAAAGCCATCAGCTATCTACTGGCTGGAATTAGAATAAAATCTAAATTACTCACCATACATGTCCAAACCCTAAATAGATTCCTTGCTTCCCCTCTGAATCTCTCATAGAACTTTATTTACTGAATTCCAGTTCCTATGCCACCTCTCTGTTCTGCAAACATGTCAAGCCTAGTTACTCTAACAATACAAGCTTTTCTCACTTCTAGACACACATTTCTCTAGAACTTGCAAGAAAGACTCCTTTCAGTCCTTCCAGTCCAAGTTTAAGTATCTCCTCAAAAGCACTTTCCAGTCTAGCTAGTCTCTAGTAGCCTCTCTTACAACAAACCAGTAATTTCCTTTCCTTTTTATGTTAACACTTGTCACTATTTGCCATTTTATTACACATCTATTTATCTACTGGGTTATATGTCTATTCTTTTTCCTTCATAATCCTTAGATTACAAAATTCTAGACAGTGCAGGTACTGTGTTTATTCCTGACTATATTATCATTACATAAATACAGAGCCTCTACATAGCAGGTAAAAATACATTCTTGTTAAATGAATGTACCCAGCTATTAGCTTATTGAAATACAAAGCTTCCTGTGTTTATCTATATTATCTCTTATTGAATGATTTAATCATTTTTAAATGTTGGCAGGAGTTTTTCTAATTCCTGATCAATATATTGATACTGTAATTCTTGACTATTATGCAAGTCCTTGTCAATAATTTCAGTGGGAAAAAAGAATTGACTCTTCAGAGTCTATGAAAATTTTGTTGCAAATTTATGCTATTTCTTCTTGTCCATGTATCCATATCAGTCCTTCAATATTATTATTCACAGGGGAGTTCTATGTGGAGTCTTTTGAGGAACCTCCATACTGCTTTCCAAAGTGGTTGAACAAGTTTACATTCCCACCAACAATGAAGTGGACCTTTCTGTCCACATCCCCTCCAGCATCTGTTGTTATTAGAGTTCTTGAATTTTGCCATTCTAACTGGAATGAGGTGGTATCTCAATGTTGTTTTGATTTGCGTTTCTTTTATGGCTAGGGATGTTGAGCATTTCTTCATGTGTCTATTGGCCATCCTTCTTTCTTCTTCA
>NW_012274475.1:0-4457 GCF_000151885.1 Dipodomys ordii
TACAATGCTTGATAAGAAATGTACTCATTATCTTGCCCATGTAATTGTAACCCCTCTGTACAGTATTTTCACAATTTAAAAAAAAATATGGCTAAAGACTCTCACAAAATGGGGAGATGTCTCAAATCTTAGATAGGAACCTGAATCCCAAAGCTATTAGCCATATGTTATATACTATATACTATTGTGTTGTTGTAGCAGAATGCCTGAAATTGAGTAATTTATAAAGAAGAGAATGTTTTTTTTCAGAGTCCTGGAGACCAAGAAGTCCAAGCTAAAGTTATTGGCCTATTTGCTGTAGGTGATAGGTAGTTGTTCCTGAGAGATTCCAGAATGGCATACTCAATGCTGTGTCCTCTAGAAGGAAGGAATACCGTAGCCAATCAGGGCAAAGGAATAGAAAGGCAAAAATGCAGTTCGATGCTGTTTGAAGCCTCCTTCCTTTACTGAGGGAAGAGCCCTCATAACCTAAGAGGCTCCACCTCTTGATATATTTCCTTGGGGATTAAGTTTCCAAGTGAATTTTGAGAGAGACACAAATATTCAAACTATAGTCCTCAAGAATTTGGTACTAGAAAGTCTCAGGTTACACACAGTGCCCCCAAAGCTTTGCTTCTTAGGCATTATGTACCTTCGTGTTCTTGGGCTTTTTCACTCACACATTCATTGGTTTGGGGGATGTTTCTCAATAGGGCTTCAGAATTGGCTCACAAATTTTAATCCTCTCTTAGGTGGTACCATTCAAGAGTTGGTTGCATGTAGGACAGATCTTTTATTTTTTAATTTAAAGGAATGTCTTATTTTCTCAGGTAAAGCACTGTGGGAGTTCTTCTTATTTTCTTTTTAAAAATATCACCGGTTTTGAGCCATTTTATGGTGATATATGATGAGAATTCAAGAATTCATAATTCTTGAATTTGGGTGTTCTGAGACTCTTGGTTTATAGTTTTCATCAAAGGTAGAAAGTTTTTACACATCATTTCCTCAAGTATTTTTGCCCTGCCTTTGCTCTTTCCCTTTATGATCTCAACTACTTTTATATTAGAAAACTTGGAGATGATCTACCAATTACAGATGTTTGAAGAATTTTCTCTACCTTGTATTTGAAATTTCTTGTCCTGTTACCTATGCCATAAAATGCACTATTTCTTACTTCTACAGTTGCATTAGTTTTCATCTCTAGAAATTTGGTTTTGGTCTTTCATCATTGTTCATGTGTCCTTTTAGCCATTTAATGTTTTGATTTGCCATGTTTTGGATGGTACAGTGTTTAAACTCAGGGTTTCACACTTGACAGACAGGTACTCCGCCATTTGAACTATGATTTACCTTTTTTTCCCCTCTAGTTATATTTTATGTAGGATGTTTCTTTTTTTCCTGTCTGACCTGGACCGTAATCCTCTCATTTATGTTTTCCTTTGTAGCTAAGATGTGCCACCATGACCCCCCAGCGTTTTCTGTTGTTTTGAGGTCTTTCAAGCTTTTTGCCCCAAACCACAATCCTTTTGATTTGGCTAATGTTTTGCCTAAAGTTTTGCTTAAATTTTATCCACTTATGCCTTTTTGGACAAATAGAATTCAGTTATAATAATAACTTTTTAATGTTCCTGTGTTCTCATACTAACATCTGTGTCTACTGTGGGTTGAATTAATCACTGATTTTTCTGCTATTGCAGGTTGCTTTCTCCAAATTCTTTGCATGTCTGAAAAACTTGAGAATTATGATTTTTAGCTAGCTGAAAAACTCTAGCATTATTTTAGCTGCTATTTTTGTATTTTTGTAAGATTCTTGGTCTTTTGTCTGGGACATGACTAAATTACACAAAAAAGCTTTATTTTAGAGGGTCTGACTTTAAAGAGTTTTCAGAGCAGTAGTTGGCTAAATGCTGAAGCAAGGAACTAACTTCTGTCTGTTATCTTCACAATATTCTGTGAATCATCAAGTTTTCTAGTCTTGCTGGTATGAAGACACTCTCCAAGTCTTGTGTAGCACAAAGCAGGTTTTCTGTATTCCTTTGGGATTTATATCTCTGGCCTAAGGTGGTTTCAGTATAAGCTTATGATGTTCTGTACTCTTCTTAAATACTCAAGAAAACCCTATGTGAATCTTCAAGTCTTCTTCTCTGGGCTCACCCTGTCTTTTCCAGAGTTCTCTCTTAGAAACTAGTTGTGTTTGTCTCTGTACAATCCCAACTCTTTTCTCTCTTCAGCTGAGGATTTGTCTGGGCTTTGCACGGTTTTTCATCACTATGCTACAGCCCGGACTCTGGCTCAGAGGTTATGAAATTGTACTGTTTATTCTATTCTTTTTCATTTGCCTTAGAAAATGTTGCCTGATAGTGAATGTCTTGAAATCCATTATTACTGTCTGGTCTTTTTAAAAAAATTTTACAAGCAGAGGTTAAACGTGGTCACTTTTTCTAAACCTTGGGAAGAAACAAAGTTAAGTTCACATTCTTGTTGCTCATTTAGGAGCTTCCTCTCAAGATTTCAAACCCAAGGCCTACATTTTCTGTTTTGATGAATTCAACTGGACCTGAAGATTTTTTTAATTCAAATCATCTATTGTGTATTTGCCACTGGTGGCTTCTGGCAGAAATAAGGTACCCAAGAAATGTTCAGAAAGCCTATACTAAAAGCTGTAATCCACTCAGCAAAGCCAGCTATATTCTATAGCATTTCCTGTACATAATCTGTAGTTAGAATTACCTTTTGACTTCCTCCATACTAGATTCCTATAATAAAAATCAAGACATAAAAATGGACATAAGCTTTTCCTAGCAGACCAAAGTTTTTATGTGAAAGATAAGCAGCTAAATCTGACTACAAAAATCATATAAGGAAGGCTTGGTAAGAAGTTTGACTGCTTGTATGCAGTACTTATTTTTGTCAGATTTTTACCAACTGTGGCTTCAAAATTGTTCCTGGGCCTGACATTTCACATGATCATTTGCTTTTTAAAATGTGTCACTCAATTTTGTCTGACTGATATGCAGAGCCTAGGACTAAACATTTTTTTAATAAAAGTTTCAGCAATTATAAAAGACAGAATTAAGTGCTCACAGTGTGTTTTGAAAAGCTCTTGGATGTTAACACTGAAATGAATGTCAGATTTGAGAAAGGGAAAGAAAAATCACCCTTTTTTATTTTTAGATTGAAATGAATGTTTCTGCTTGAGGGCTATTAGAGCCACATCTCCACACATTTCCAAACTTGCTGCTCTTCCCGGTGTCTGCAAGTCAAGGTTTCACCATCCGCAGGAAGATCAGCACTACAGTAGCAATCATCAAAGACCTTCTTCCTGGATTTTGTCTCCTGATCATTTCAGACTTCCTTATGTTTCTGGTATCAGGAAGCTCTGGGAAGCAGCTTCGTTAATGCTTCTTGAAGTGGTCCTCTTACTATGTAGATTTTGTGCCTGCCTGTAAACATGACAGTTCTCAAGTCTGTCAATGAAACATTAATCTTCCCTGTATTTAATGCCTAGTATTACTCTATAAGCCAAGAAGATCAGTACAGGGTGCCTTACCTCTTGAAGGCAATCCCTAACAGTTAATGCCAACCAATGCCAGTGCTACGGTTTTCCATGCCTTTGACAAGGGAGTAGAGCATGGACTAGAATGAGGACCCTGGCCATTGGTGGTCCTCCACTGCTGCTGATTTCTTGGTCCCTGGATAGCACAATGATGTTTAATGAAATCAATCTTATTTTGCTTTGGGATGTTCTTTTATTGTAGTTATCTCACCCTAGGTTTCAAAGGGAACAACATTTGAGCTAGTATGTGGAGAACAAATAGGAAGCAGAGTTTATTGAGATGACTGTCCAAAAAAATGCACCATGGAATTGTATATATGTTTATTTATGTGAATTAGGGAAGGGAAGGGGAACAATAGAATGGTGAGAAGAAGGATGGGAACCAATGCAACAGCTATATACACAAGACAGTATGTTGGAAATGATCGGTACAACTTGGGGGAGGGTTGGGGGAGGGAAAGTAGGAGAAAATTGAGGAAAGGGGTGACAAGTTTTTAAAAAAAATTTTTTTTGGGTCCAGTCGTGGGGCCTGAACTCTGGGCCTGGGCGCTGTCCCTCAGCTCTTCAGCTCAAGGCTAGCACTCTACCACTTGGCCACAGCGCCACTTCTGGCTTTTTTCTTTTTGCTTATGTGGTGCTGAGGAATCGAACCCAGGGCCTCATGCTTGCAAGGCAAGCGCTCAACCACTGAGCCACCTTCCCAGCTCAGGGGTAACAAGTTTGACAAGAACTGTACTCATTACCTTACTTATGTAACTGTAACCCCTCTGTAAATCACCTTGACAATAAAAAAAATTTTAAAATAAATGAACAAGGAGGAGAGGAGGAGCTTCATAGTAATTTATTTGCCATCCCAGGACTCCAAAGGTAGAGGCAGGAAGATTGAATTTTTTTTCTTTTTTCTTTTTTATTGTGAGAATAC
>NW_012274476.1:0-2463 GCF_000151885.1 Dipodomys ordii
CACACACACACACACACACATTCTATATGGCCTTCTAGGATATTGGTTAGTTTACCATGATCTTAACAATTGATTCACACTGATAACCTAAAAAAGTCGCACCAAGCACCAGTGGCTCATGCCTGTAACCTAGATATTCAGGAGGCTGACAAGATCTGAGGACTGTGATTCAAAACCAGCCCAGGCAGAAAGGTCTCTGAGATACATTTTTTGGCAGTCCTGGGGCTTAAACTCAGGGCCTGGGCAATGTCCTCAACATTTACTCAAAGCTAGCATTCGGCCACTTGAGCCACAACACCATTTTCAGCCTTTTCTGTTTATGTGGTACTAAGGAACCCAATGCTTCATGTATGCTAGGAGAGCACTCTACCACTAAGCCACATTCTCAGCTCCCTCTAAGACACTTATTATATGCAATTAAGTACAAAAATCCAGAAGTGGGACTATGACTCAAATGGTAAAGTGCTAGTCTTAAGCAAAAAGCTCAGGGACAGCACCCAGATCCTGAATTCAAGCCCCAGTATCTGCACAGAAAAAAAGAAAGAAAAAGAAAGTGAGACCCCAGTAGATAATTTGAATCACAGGTAACCAAATCTGAAATAGCACAATTAGAACATAATAAATTGATCAGTGAAATAAGCCAGTAAATGGCAAATACAGTATTAGTTCATTTAAATGTAGAATCTTAAAAGACCAACCTCATAGCAAAAGAGAGTAGAGAGGTGGTTACTAGGAGCTGGTAAGAGGACATTCCTAAATAAGTTTTATGGTGACCAAAATTAATAGCAATATATATTCAAGATTGTTGTAAGAATAACTTTTTAACATGCTCACCAAAAAAAATTGCTAAGTTGATGAGGTGAATGATGAGTTACTTACACATCTGAATCAGTATATACACATAGATCAAAATCTAGAAAGTATCAAATTCCAAAAGTCTGGCTACACCCTTAGTTTCTGGAAAGGAATCCTACATAAAGCTAGTATTTTGTCTCCAGGTTTACCTTAAAAGATTGACCTGGAAAAAATTAAGTCCCAGCCAATGCAATGAAGTCTTCATTTTATGTCTGAATTAACTAGTCTTCATATGAGTCTTGTATGGAAGGAAATAGTCACAGATTATTTTCTGTTTTCTAGAACTCAGAGGGGAAGAATATAATTTACTGTATTACCCAAAAAGAGCTGATTTTTCATACCAAAGATGAAGAGCGTGGCTATTTCAAGATCACTCTCCAAAGGATGCAGCTATCACAATATTTTTCAAATAAGTTTTCTATTGTGAAAATACTGTACAAAGGGGCTGGGAAGGTGGCTCAGTGGTAAAGCGGTTGCCTTGCATGCATGAGGCCCTGTGTTCGATTCCCCAGCACCACATAAGCAAGAAAAAAAAGGCAGAAGTGGCGCTGTGGCTCAGGTGGTAGAGCCCTAGCCTTGAGCTGAAGAGCTGAGGGACAGCGCCTAAGCCCAGAGTTCAGGCCCCATGACCAGACCCCCCAAAAAAATGAAAATACTGTACACAGGAGTTACAATTGTATGAGCAAGATAATGAGGACATTTCTTTTCAAGCATTGTTGCCTCCTCCTTTATTTTTCCCTTACCATCCCTTCCCTCCCACCTCCACTTCCACAACTACATTCCACCACCCCCTCCCAACGCCAAAATTGTAAAGTTTGTTTTTCAAATTAGCATCTTGTACATCTCATTGTTGCAATGGGTCCACCTGTACCCCTATTTAAACAATTTGTTTTTTCCCTTCCTCTCCACAGATTATACCAACATGAAATACAGTGAAAACTGGGATTATACTGTGGGGGAGGGACATAGAAAGCAACAAAAAAAAAATGACCTTAGGGGCTGGGAAGGTGGCTCAGTGGTAGAGCACTTGCCTTGCACAACTGAAGCCCTGGGTTCAATTCCTCAGCACCACATAAGCAAAAAGAAAAAAGCCTGAAGTGGCGTTGTGGCTCAAGTGGTAGAACGCTAGCCTTGAGCTGAAGAGCTGAGGGACAGCGCCCAGGCCCAGAGTTCAGGCCCCTGACAGGACCCCCCCCCAAAAAATGACGTTATAAATACGTTAGAAACAATAGCAAGAAAGAAAAAAAACCACTTGTGTCCTTAGCTTGGGGTTCATTTCTCTTAATATCATCTTATCTGAACTTTTCTGCTTGTCTCAGACATACACTAGTTATTGCAAATAAAGGAAACCATGGGACCTATGTTTCTTTGCACCAGGCTTACTACAATTAATATAATTTTTCCAAGTCTTTCCAGTTCCTAACAAATAGGGCAATGTCATTCTTTCTGAAGGAGGCATAGAATTCCATTGTGTATATATACCACATTTTCTTGATCCATTCATCTACTCAGGGGCATCTGGGTTGGTTCCATAATGCTGCAATAAACATAGTTGTGCTGGTAGCTTTAGTATGGTCTTGTTTGTGATCATTTGTGTAAATGACAAAA
>NW_012274477.1:0-2535 GCF_000151885.1 Dipodomys ordii
CTTTTCTCTTTTTGCTTATGTGGTGCTGAGGAATCAAACCCAGGGCCTCATGCATGCAAGGCAAGTGCTCTACCACTGAGCCATCTTCCCAGCCCAAAACTTACTTAGCTTTTGCTAGCTCAATTCATGCTCTACCACTTGAGTGGTGGCTCCAGCCAGGATTTTTTTGTGTACCAGTACTTGTGATTGAACTCAAGGCCTGAGTGCTGTCTCAGCTTTTTGACTCAAGGCTAGAGTTCTACTACTTTGAGCCACAGCACCACTTCTGGTTTTCTAGTGGCTAGAGATAAGAGTCTCAGACTCCGGCTCAGGCTGGCTTTGAACTGTGATTCTCAGATCTTAAGCCTCCTGAGTAGCTAGGATTACAGGTATAAGCCACTGGTGCCCAGTACTCTTCCCCACTCCCTTTCCCTTAAAAAAAAAAAAAATAGGTGTGAGCCATTGCCCTCTTGGGCTTTCTGGGGTTTTCTGGTTGTTAGTCGTGAGGCTTGAACTTTGGACCTGGGCGCTGTCCCTCAGCTCTTCAGCTCAAGGTGAGCACTCTACCACTTGAACCACAGCATCACATCCTGGACTTTATAAAGATGATGTACAGGGCTGGAAAGGTGGCTCAGTGGAGTGCCTTGCCTTATATGCATGAGGGCCTGGTTTGATTCCTCAGCACCACATAAGCAGAAAAAGCGGTACGTGGCACTGTGGCTCAAGTGGTAGAGCACTTGCCTTGAGCTGAAGAGCTCAGGGACAATGCCCAAGCTGAGTTCAGGTCCCATGGCTGACAAAAAATTTTAGAGAAAAAAAATATATATATGTATGTGTCTGTCTATAGAGAGGTTACTGATCCATGAGTCAGGTACATTTCTTTTTGGACAATGTCACCCCATCTTATCCTTTAGTTTTTTGCTCAAGGCTGGCTGACACTTGAGCCACAACTCCACTCCCAACTTTTTGTTGGTTAATTGAAGATGAGTCTTGTGGACTTTTCTGCCCAGCTAGCTTTGAATTATTCTCAGATGGCAGCCTCCTAAGCAGCTAGGATTACAGGTTTGAGCTACCAGTGCCCAGCTCCAGCACTTTTCCTGGGGAATGAATTTAGGGACTGGGTGCAGTCCTGAGTTATTCTTTTTTTGGTCCGGTTGTGGGACTTGAACTCTGGGCCTGGGCGCTGTCCCTCAGCTCTTCAGCTCAAGGATAGCGCTCTACCACTTGAGCCACAGTGCCACTTCCGGCTTTTCTCTTTTTGCTTATGTGGTGCTGAGGAATCGAACCCAGGGCCTCATGCATGCAAGGCAAGCGCTCTACCACTGAGCCACCTGCCCAGTCCCAGTCCCGAGTTTTTCTTGCTTGAGGCTAACCACTTGAGCCATACATAGCTCCACTTCTTTTTTTTAAATTTAACTTTGATTTATAATTTTTTTAATTGTGAAAATACCGTACAGAGGGGTTACAATTACATAGGCAAGGTAATGAGTACATTTCTTATCAAGCATTGTTGCCTCTTCCTTTGTTTCTCCTTCCCATTTCCTCCCCACCCCGGCCAGAGTTGTAAAAAATATGGAATGCTTCATGAATTTGCATGTCATCCTTGCGCAGGGGCCATGCTAATCTCTGTATCGCTCCAATTTTAGTATATGTGCTGCAGAAGAGAGCACTCCTTCTTTTTTTTACCTATCCTAGGGCTTGAACTTGGCCTGACTGCTGTCCCTGAACCTCTTTGTGTTTGTGTTCAAGGTTAGCACTCCACGACTTGAGCCATAGCACCACCAGTGGCTTTTTTTTGGGGGGGAGTAGTTTATTGGAGATGAGTTTCATGAATTTTCCCTCCTGGCTGGCCTTGAACTGAAATCCTCAGATCTTAGCCTTCTGAGTAGCGTAGCCATTGGCACCCAGCTCATACTTGCTTCAGTCTTTTGACACACTAATGGCACTCTCTGCACTCACAAAGCTCAAGATCAGGTCCTCATGCTGCTGTGCTGAGACTTGAGAACCACCTCATATGTCTGTCCTATGGCTGCATTCAGCAGAGGCTACAGAGGGTAGCCTTACATTTCCAGGCCCCCTTTCATCTCTCTAGGGCATGATCTCTGGTTCACACCTTTCACCCTGGTATTCTCCTCTAAAATGCTGTGTTCCTAATATGGCTTTCATGGCCCACTGGGGTGCTTTCAGCATCCTGTCTACACAAGATCTATACACAGATCTCTGAAGCCAGGTAACCAAGGGCTACTGTCCCAGCACTACCTCTTTCTAGGCTGGGGGATATAGGGAAAACTTGTGTTCTTTGGGTCTTTTTTCTTTTTTTGTCAGTTGTGGGGCTTGAACTCTGGGCCTGGGTGCTGTCCCTTAGGTGAGCTGCTCTACCACTTGAGCTACAGCGCCACTTCCGGCTTTCTAGTGGTTTATTGGAGATAGGAGTCTCATGGGCTCTCCTGCCCGGGCTGGCTTTGAACCTTGATCCTCAGATCTCAACCTCCTGAATAGCTAGGATTACAGGTGTGAGCCACCGGTGCCCAGCTCCATGAGATTCTTTTTTTTTTT
>NW_012274478.1:0-6139 GCF_000151885.1 Dipodomys ordii
GATGTGAAGGGTAAACAAAGGAGGAGGCTGCAATGCTTGGTAAGAAATGTACACATTATCCTGCCCATGCAATTGTAACCCCTCTGTACAGTATGTTCACAAATAAAATAAAATTAAATTAAAAAAATAAAAACAACAAAGAAAAAAATTGTGAAGTACATAATCAAAACTGCTAAATAATTAAAAGCATACTTGAAGATCTTTTTATTAGTGCTAATTTTAGGGTATAGTAAAAGTAGAACCAGTTAATGGAGACTCAAAATAGAATAAACTAATAAATTTGACACACAGAGTTATAAGTCAATTCACCTTTAAAGAGTGATAATAAAAGTTCTCAACTGATGCACTTTATTCAAATTACTCAACTACAACATAGGTGTTTGAAGTTTACCATTTTACAACATTAAGTCTAGGGTAGTTTGTTAACCTGCAATGATATCTGGAAAACAGTAGTGTAGGTGTTTGTCAGTGTATCCAGAGGGGGAATAATCACTATTACAGCAGCTAGTGCTCATGTAAAAACCTGTAGTGAATGTTTTCTTTCTTATTCTAACTTATGCAGGGTGATCAAAGCATGGACACATTAAAGTTTCTATTTTAGATATCAAGAATGTATAAATACATCCTTAACTGTGAAACTCATATCTTTTTACTTTTCAATACTGAGAACTTTAAGATAAGGGCAGAGAATAGAGAAAAAGAATGAGAGCAATCAGGAAGAATGTGGGCCAAATTCACTCTATGGGATTTTGAACAAGGCAAGGGGCAAATTCAACCAAGAGGAATAATTCCTCTTGATATCAGACCAGTGGAGCTCAGAGAAAGGAGAGTGAAGAGTTCAGGGGGTTTCTATGACCTTAGTTTCTTCCGCTCCCAGTAAGGGTCTCTTGATAGGGCTGAGGGACTGAATCAAGTGGTAATAGCTTAGGTTCAACCTGGCTAAGGGGCTCAAGGGAGGTGAGATTGGTCAAGGCGTGCCATTCATGTTAATGAAGAACAAAGTTTGAGGGAGTCTATAGGAGTAAGAGATGAAGTTGTCATGGTCGCCATCTTTATAGCACTATGACTTTTCTTTAGGTGACACTGCCACCAAAAGCAGTCCTTGAAGAGATCCTTCTGAGACTGGTTTAAGGGAATAGACTTTCAGGATCTGTATGCTGGAAGCGGAAAGTGACACAGGAGGAGAGGGTCATTTACTCCATTGTAACATAAACATCATTCCTATTTGCGGTGGGCTAGTCTCTCAGTGAAGACTTTTTCGAGCAGTCCAAAAATACTAGTGAGGTTGGTCTTATGGTTATATGAATCCCTTCTGCCTAGGAAATGATGATCAGCCTGAGAACAAAGAGCAATTAAATGAGAGTAAGGAAGTGAAATCCTGACAAATAGATAACTGTGGTTACAGAGAAGGATATTAAAGTTTAAACTATCAAAGGAGACATGAATCTTGATGGTGACAAAGTCTTGGAAATGATATTGCTTCCAGTGGCATGAAAGATATGGTAGAAAGGCAGAAATCAAGGAACTGGGAAGCAACACATTATGGTCATTCAAATTGCCTGACACAAAGATAAGATGACTTAGGGATGAAGAGGCTGCTTCCACAGGACACCATTAAGAAAGGTTATTATGATCATAGGAAAGAGCTTCCATAGAGGATTAGAAATGTAGAAATTAAACAGGCCAGTTGGTGTATAACAATAATGGCAATAGAAACCCTAAGGGGAAAGTGAGGTTAAGCTCTGTCCTAAGAATCTTCCTGAATGGCAGCTTCTTAATGTGTTTAGTAGTTGAATGAGATCAGTCTTTGCACTCACAAATTCATTCCCTTAATTAGGAGTGCAAGCACTGTGTCTAAAAAAATAGCAAAGCTTTAAAAAGTTATGTGAAAATATCTAACACTTTTTAACATATCTGTGTTCTGTATCTTTAGTTCCATGTATACATAGAGAAGGAAAAAATTCTTGATGTGGAGCCAAATACTATTAGCCATGAAACATGAATGTATCTGCTTAATTTAGATCTTGGGAATCATCAGACATCTGGACGAAGGTTCTGCTTTTCCTTCTGTACACAAAAGAACATGAACAAATGGCTTTATGAGTTCATAATTCACAGTGTATTGTATCAGTTTGTCTGAAAAAATTTAAAAAAATAATGTTGGTAACAGTTCAGCGGGAATGATTCTATAGAGTGAAGCCTCCCTCCCCCCCCCAGGCAGCAAGCAGTGCATGAAGATCCTGTCACTAATTACTAGCTCTGCAAGCATGCTTGAGCCCTATGTGCTGTCTTGGGCTCAGGGGGGCAGTGTGATGCTGGGCAAAGTGGATGGGAACCTGGTTCACAGTGAACGGAAAAGAGCAGGAATTAATGTTGGATTACAAAAGAGGATTGCCTGAAGTGGCTCTTCTCAGCTGCTGCTGCTCAGTGGAGCAATTTAATAATGCAGGCGGAAAGCCATGCTTCTGGCTATACTTGCCTCAATCCTGTATGTGCCAGTTCCTGGGTCTTTTGGATGTATGGCTTACAACATACAGACTTCCTCATCACTATTTCTACTGTCAGTGCTTCTCATTTGGTTTATCTACCCATAACAAGGCTGCTTAATATTCTTCTAATTGAGCTTTTCCTTCTCTCCAGTCACTTTCTTATCCCTTTTCTTTTCTTTTCTTCTTTTCTTTTGGATGATACTGGGGATTTAAATTCAAGGTCCTCTACTTGCTAGGCAAGTACTCAGCCACTCAGCTGATGGTTTAATTCTCTCTCTTCACATCTTGAAAATTAAACACTATTTTTACGAATTAAGATTCCTTTGTAAAGTGAAGATTGTTAGCTATTTTTCTGCATCTATTCTCCCTTTCTGTGATGCACCAGACCTTATAAGTGAGGAATGCATTTTTCTGATTCTTTTGTGGCTAGGCATGAACATGTGACTAGATTTTGTCTGAGGGATATGCAAGTTCTGGTTCATTGATTACATTTCTCCCTGGATCCTCCTTTTCTTTTGACTTTTTTTGAGAGCAAAAGTGGGAGGAATTTATCAGTCATCTGAGACTATTTACAATGGGCAAGTATCTGGTACACACAACAATATGGGACTAAAACAATGTGATGCAGCCCTATCAGCAAGGGTTTTCTATTCTTGATTTATTGGGTAAGAATGGAATATACTCTTGTATTGGCTATTATGGTGGCAGTGAAATGTACATTAAAAATGCTTTGTTGAAAAGTCTTCATTGGCTCCCCATTTGATTGAAAGCATGTCCTCATACCTGGGGAAAATTTTGAAGATTCCTACAAATGTTGGCTTAGTCCACATTTTTAGCCTAGTATTCTGTCACTTGTGTACAGGTGGACCTCAAATCTTTTGAATCTTCCCACATCCCATTATTTGGTGCTGATACATAGGCTATGTTTTTAAAATAAATACGTTACTCCCTCTAGGAAAATATTCATAAAACCTCACTAATCCTTTTTTTAAGGTTTAGTACTAACGTTATCATCTTGGTACTGCTATTCTGGACTTCTTGCAAGACGTTTTCTTATCAAACAGGAAGGGGCTTCCCAGAGTACTTATATACATGAGTACAGATCACATATCTTTGTATTTCTTTTTCCTTTCCTTTGTGTTTTAATTGGTGATCATGTCCCTCAGTTGGGACTATTATTATTTTTTTGAAGTAAACAGCATATTAGTCTTCTACTCTTTCCATTGTCACAGGTAATTAGTCAATAATTAAGATGGATATGCAACCCAGGAGTCTTTCTTTCTTGAGGTGGAAAAACGTTTGAAGGTAATTTATGTTCTTTTCAATTTAACTGTGATGACAAATAAGGCAGAGTTCAGGGGACAGTGAGACCTGGAAATCAAACAGTGTGAGACAATGTCTTTGGTTACTGGATTCAAGCTGGAAAAACAGCCTTGACAGGCTATAGTCATCATTTGTCTATTTCTAAAACTTTGAAAGATAAGAAGGAAACCTGCAGGCTCCCTGGTAGGGCCAGGAAGGAACTAGACCTATGAGAACCGACATATCTTGTTCCGTTAGAGAAAGAGATGAGCTTCAGTGTATCAGACATTGACAGCTGCTCTTTGACACACCACTTCCTGACTTACTTGGTTACCATGCACCACTTGGTACTCAGTGCGTGAAATCACAGCCAATGCATTATGTTTAATAAGCTTTATTCCATAAACAACAAGAGCAACAACAACAACAAAACAACAGCTTAATAACCTCAGTATTCAGGATCAAGAAATAAAATATCTATGTATCTTAGTAAATTATTATTTGCAGTGCTGAGTTTCCAACTCAGGGCCTTACATTTGTTAGGAAAACACTCTCCCAAGTAAGCTACATTTTCAATCCTACTTTTTAGTATTTTTTAAAACATTAACAATTTAACTGTCAACTTACGAGCAATTCTGTGATGTAAATATACAATCCCCTTGGATAGGTGCTATGTAATTGAATATATTAATTAAAGTGAAGGCAGGAGACAATTGGTAAAACATCTAAATTTACAAACTGATTTGAAAAAGAAACTTCAGGATAAAAACAAACAATGCACTCTATTTTGTCATTCCCCCCCCCCAATTTCTGGATAAAGAACAGAATATAGTTAGCAAATTGCTTAATGAATGATCAGAAACTTGTCACATAAACACACAGCAATAAAGAACAGGAGCTCCAAACTCTGACTATATGAGTTCATGACCTGAGTCCATTCTACACTAGCAAGACACTTAAACGTAGGTACTTTAGTTTCCTCATGTGTAACATGGAGATAATATTACCATCAAAGTCAGAGGCCTCCTACAAGAATTAAATGAGACAAATAAATGAGGTCTTCCTTCAGTGATGGCACATAATAAGTCTCATAAATATTAGAGCCATCCATTCGTGTTTTATGTAATATTTGTCAATTAATATTCTTTCCCTTGACCTCTTACACAGTTTGAGACAATGGGCTGTTACAAGCACATCCTCTTGCAGAGATCGGTGACCTTATAAAAAGAGAGAATGTCAAGAATCCAATATCTTCTTGTGGCATAACATGTGATTTGGTAGAATATAAGCTCCCATCTAAGTAATGATTTCAGTTTTCTATTACAGAAAGAATTTTTATTATATTTGCTCTTATGAGGGTGTGGATAGGGCTGACACAGGGTAGAATTTTGTAGGTAGGATTTTGTAGGTGGTAGTGAATTAAATATAAATGAGGTAGGAGAAAGAAATCTTAAAATTACCCCATGTGACATTTTTTGGCACATATCTTTCTTTTGGCCACCCCTGAGACAGCACAGGGGTTTGAAATGGATTTGTGCCCAAATTCTTCATGGCTCAATTTGCAAGATTTTAAGCAAAATGTGTGGCCACAAAGAACACTCATTCTATTCTTTATGAATGACCTGTTCAATGCTGTGGTCCTGCACAACTAGAAAAGTTGAAAAGAGACAAATTCATGCAGAGTCATGTAGAGGTACTTTAAATCTAATCCTCACTTCTAAATCTACTTTCAGCTACATTTATGTGTAGATGTTGAAGCAGAGTACACTGAGTCGTGCACCTTTTGAATGACTCCATACACTTCCCCGTTTAATGTAGAACATAAAGGGATGTGATTACCATGCTCCAGTGTGCTTTCTAGACAGTGTGGGTCTGGCTGCAGGAAATAGCAGCTCAATCTTTGAAGCAAGGGCTTTTCCTCTGCCTCTAAGAGTAAATAGCCAGGGAAAGCTATCTCACTCCAAGGAAGTCTGGATAAATGTGCAATAGCAGGAAGAGGTGTCTGTTGTGTCTGTCAGAATGTCACCTGAAGGAGGCAGCTGGCTCCTGCTGAGTGATAAGGGGAAGGTTACTGAGGCAGAGATAAAAGCTCTTTCAGTCAAAATACATTACAAACTGAAAGATCCCAACAGAAGTTTTTAGTATTGTACCCGGAGCCTTTCACTGAACAAAATGACAGTCTGTCCTGACTTTATTTTATTTTATTTTTGAGGGCACATGCAAAGCATGTTACAGTAAGTGGGGCAAGGGCATAGCCTTCACATATACACATACACATTCACATTCACATTCACATACACATTCCATTCTCTCTCTCTCTCTCTCTCTCTCTCTCTCTCTCTCTCTCT
>NW_012274479.1:0-2344 GCF_000151885.1 Dipodomys ordii
ACACACACACACACACACACACACACACACACACACACACACACACAGAGCAAGTAGCATAATGATAGCTATACTATGACAGTATCTAAGTGAATTTTTTTCAAACCCTGAACAGTAAATTATACTAGGTTTTGTATGGCATATGTATCTACCACATTTGGGTAAATATGTGGGAGCGGTCTGGCTGGGTTATATAGGTTTGTTCAGAGTGCTGCTATGTAGCCAGACTGGCCTGGGGCTGCTGATTCCCCCTATTTCCATCTCTCCGATGCTGGAATTACAGTCATGTGTCAACACACTCAGAAATATTGTCCACTGGCTACTCTCAGGGTTTCTTATTACACTTTTAATTTTTACTCTTTGGATGCCTAATTATGCTAAATATACTTTCTTGTTCTTCATGGGCATTCATATATCTTCTTTTGTAAGAGGGGTTCTGTTAAATCATTTTTCATTGAGCTGTTTGTCTTATTAAAATGCAGGGGTTCTAAAAAATGTGAAAAGCAAAGTAATATATATTTACAGATTCGTGTGCATATATGTGTCCATATACTGGAATTTTAAAAATGCATAGGCTGAAGAATGAAATCAATGACAAAAATGTATTTGTGTGTATTTATGAGTATTAGTAAGACTAGAATGGAAGACATATATCTTTTCTTTAACCTGTAAGGTTAGACAGGTGTGTGTGTGTTGTGTGTAAGTAAAAGTTTGTGGAACAAAAACAAGATAGACATGTTTTTGTCAGTTGTGGAACTTGAACTCGGGGCCTGGGTGCTATCCCTGAGCTCTTTTGCTCAAGGTTAATGCACTACCATTTTGAGTTACAGCTCCACTTCTGGTTTTTTGGTGGTTAACTGGAAATAAGAGTCTCACAGACTTACCTGCCTGGCCTAGATTTGAACCACAATCCTCAGATCTCGGCCTCCTGAGTAGCTAAGATTACAGGCATGAGCCACTGGTGCTTCGCTCAAGACAGACTTTTGATCCACTTAATTGTCCATGGAAACTCTACTTTAGGAGATCCCCAGAAAATAGGGCCATCTTTACATGTCAGTCTGCTGATTGCTCATTAAGAAATACCGCTTCTTTGCCCAGTGACACTGGCTCACACCAAAATATTATCTACTCAGGAGGCTAAGATCTGAGGATCATAGTTCAAAGTCACACCAAGCAGGAAAGTCCATTAAGACTCTTTTCTCCAATTAACCACCAAAAAGCTAGAAATGAAAGTACGGCTTCAGGTGACAGAACACTAGCCTTGAGCAAAAAAGCTTAGAGTCAGCACCCAGGCTGAATCACACACACACACACACACACACACACACACACACACACACACATGAAATACAACTTCTTCAAAATGTTAAATTCTTGAGCCCTGTGTCATGGTACACATCTGTAATGTCAGCTACTTGGAAAGGTAGAGGTAGGAGGATGACACTCCAAGGATGGCTGAGCAGAAGTGAAGGACTCTGTCTGAAAAATAAATTTAAAGGTGAAGTACTGGGAGGATAGCTCAAGTAGTAGTATTTGCAGTCTGAAGCCTTGCGCTTAAAACCCGGTAAGTACTATAAACAAGAAGTTAAACTCATGTTTTTCATAAATGTTTAAAACAGCTTATTTTTTAAGTAATGCATACACAGATGTCTTTTTAATTAAAAAAAAGTCACTGAAATTCCTTTCCTTGTGGTACTAGGATTTGAACTCAGGGTCTCAAGTAGTAGTATGCCCCTAGCTCATTCTGCTATTCTCTCTTTTGCCTGGGGCAACTCTTGGGCTTTGATCCTCCTATTATGTCTCCACGCAGCTGGAACTACAGATGCAGGGCACAACACTTGGTTTCTTCAGGTGGAGGCCTCACTAACATTTTCCTGGAAGGGCCTCAAACCATGACCCTCCCTGTTTCTGCCGGGAATACAGGGATGAGCCATTGTGTTTGTAAATTTTTTTTTTTAATTCTGAAAATATCGTACGGAAGGCTGGGTTACAATTACATGGGCAAGATAATGAGTACATTTCTTATCAAGCATTGTTACCTCCTCCTTTGTTTCCCCTTCCCATCCCTTCCCATCTCCCACCCCCCTTTGCCTCCCCGCCAAAGTTGTAAAGTTCATTTTTCTTTTTTTGGGGGGGGTCCGGTCATGGGGCTTGAACTCTGGGCTTAGGCGCTGTCCCTCAGCTCTTCAGCTCTAGGCTAACACCCTAGAGCCATAGCACCACTTCCGGCTTTTTTTTCTTTTTGCTTATGTGGTGCTGAGGAATCGAACCCAGGGCCTCATGCATGCAAGGCAAGTGCTCTACCACTGAGCCAACTTCCCAGCCCCTGGATCTCCAATCTTAT